>NC_056737.1:536844686-537059686 GCF_019279795.1 Protopterus annectens | reverse complement strand
TTATTGCATGCAGCTGAACAAGTGGGAAAGCATACATTGCAATGTGGTTTTGATTCATTAGAGGCTTCTTGTAGAGCTGCAGTTACAGGCTCTGTTACTCAAAGTCATGCTTGGTTGAAAGAACAAAGTTTACCTGACCATGTTAAAGTAAAATTATTGGATGCTCCACTACAGCATGATACTTTGTTTGGTGTTAAGGCAGAAGAGGTGTTAAAGAAAATGGAGGATAAAGCAAAATCAATGCAGACATTAAAGGATTTCTTACAGGTTCAACCACCTAGGTTTAGCAGAAACTGGCCTTCAAATAATTGGTCCTTTCCAGTGTCAGACAGGCCACAAAGACGCAGATACAGACGCCCTAGAGGCAGATCTCAGCCCCAAGGCTCCTACAAACCTAAACAATGGGGTGCTTCAGCCCCCAAATGAGGGGAAGACAAATCACAACCTTATAGGAAACAGTCCCAATGACTTCCCTCTACAGATGCCAAGCACTTACCTTTTGGCAGCACCCCTAGGGGGAAAGCTAGCACTTTTCTCAAACAATTGGCACATAATCACCCAGGACAAATGGGTACTGAATATTGTTTCTCAGGGTTACAGGTTCCACTTTCACATGCTTCCAAAATCAAGAGGTATGCCGGACCTGCCACAAAACCAATGGGCAGAGGCGCAAAAACAAATTGCTGCTCTCATGGACATGGGAGCTATTCAAAGAGTACCACAGCAAGAACAGGGGCAAGGATTTTACTCAAGACTTTTCTTAGTACCCAGAAAGGACAAAGCCTGGAGACCAATACTGGACCTGTCAATCCTAAATACTTTCCTGGATGTTCCAAAATTCAAAATGTTAACACTACAGCAGCTTCCACCCATGCTGGGCAAGAAGGCTTGGCTAGTTACTTTGGACCTCAAGGAGTCATACCTGCATGACCCAATCAGACAAACTTGCAGAAGATACCTCAGATTCATAGCAGACTCAATGCATTACCAATTCTCTGCACTGCCCTTTGGCTTATCTACTGCACCCAGGGTCTTCACAAAATGCCTGGCACCAGTAATTGCATTTAGCAGACAAAAAGGAATTCAAATATATCCGTACTTGGACGACTGCCCTATTCAAGCAGAGAGCAAGAATATTCTACTAAAGCATCTGGCGTTTGTAAAAAGATTACTAATTTGCCTAGGGTGCACAGTAAACAAAAAGAAATCAAAACTAGTGCCCTCTCAAGAGATAATATTCCTGGGTGCAAGCTTAAATACAACTGCCCAGATGGCTTATCTCACGCCAGACAAACAAAGGCAACTGACTCAATACTTTCAACTGATGGCAACAAAGACCCAGCTCCCTGCACGAAAAATTCTGCAGGCCCTGGGCTTCATGGCATCCTGCATTCTACTAATTCCATATGCAAGACTGCATATGAGGAAACTACAATAGTATCTAAAAAGTGTTTGGACTCAACATTGTTACAGCCTGGAGACAATCATAACTTTAATTCCCTGCCTACAATAGGAGTTTCTATGGTGGTCTCAGGCCTGTCACCACAACAAGGGACAGCCTTTCACCTTACCCACAGCCAGGCAGACAATAACGGATGCATCGGATTATGCCTGGGGGGCACATATGGCAGGAAAATGTATTCAGGGCACGTGGCCCAAGGAACAAATGCATCTTCACATCAGTCAGAAAGAGATGCTAGCTGTACAGAATGCCCTGGCAGCTTTCAAAGACCTGCTACATCCAGGACAACTACTAATAAAGATGGACAATACCACAATTATGTGGTACATAAACAAGCAAGGGGGCAAACATTCCTACCCCCTATGCAGGCAAGCCATGACCTTGTGGAACACAGTGCTAACTTATCAGGTACATCTGCAGGCACAATTCCTGCCAGGAACAAAAAATACACTGGCAGACGAACTAAGCAGAAATCTCATGGACCCTCACGAATGGAAACTAAATCCACAGGTGTTCAGCATGATAACAAGGAAATGGGGACGCCCAGACATAGATCTTTTTGCCTCCCCTCACAATTGCCAACTACAGAAATTCTGCACAAGAACTTATCACTCTCAAGCATGGAAAGTGGATGCTCTTATCATTCAGCTAGAAAGCTCTGACAGTCTACACCTTCCCTCCAATGCCTCTTCTTACCAAGGTGCTCCTAAAAGTCAGAGAAGAAGGCCAAAAATGATCCTGATTGCCCCAGACTGGCCACGCCAGCACTGGTACCCAATCCTAAAGAGCTTGTCTCAAGGCCCAGCTTGGCCTTTACCTCAAATTAGTCACACCACATGAACCTCCCACTGTTTGGCACGATAAAGGCTGTCCTCCACCACCGATACAAAAATACAGTTGGAAATAACTCAGCGATAGTAATATAAAAAAACAAGGTCTTTATTTGCAACACGCAAACCAGATTGAGCGTGCTTTCGTCTCTTATCGTGAGACTTCCTCAGAATCTAATGTTCATGCCAGTATTCTGTTTAAATACTCATATTTTGACCAATTATTTTCCATGGTGATAGTTAATGGCAATTATAAGTTAAAAAAACTTTCATATAAAAAGATCTGCTTATAAACTAGAAGTCACAAATAATTTGTTAAAAATATACATAATTATTTCAAATACATACAAATATACATCATTTCAAAATATATATGCATGTGTGTGAAAATATAAATATAAACACATAAACATGAAAAACAATGAAAATTCCAACAGTATTTTTGTATCGGTGGTGGAGAACAGCCTTTATCATGCCAAACAGTGAGAGGTTCGTGTGGTGTGACTATTTTGTGTTGGTACTGGGTTCGACAGTACCAACCTACTTTACCTCAAATTCCTCATCTTCTGACTCAACAAAACAATCAGATTCTGCACAGTCAAGTCAGAACCTTAAATCTGGCAGTATGGCAGATAATGTAGCCACTCAGACTGCACCTCTCTCTAAAGCTGTTATGGATGTCATTTTAGAAGCCAGGAGGCCCAGCACTAGGAAATCTTATGCAGAAAAATGGAAGAGATTCTGTGCTTGGAACCAGGCACAAGGGCTCGACCCACTTGTTCCAAATATACCTCAGATTTTACAATACCTAACTGAGATGCTGGACAAAGGCCTATCTTTCTCATCAATTAAAATCCATGCCTGTCCCATTTCAGCACATTACAATACGGAACCTCCTATTTTTTCACATCCTCTACTAAGACAGTACCTCAGAGGGGAAAAAAACATAAGACCCCCAAGGAGAGCACCATTACCAACTTGGGATCTCAATTTTGTTTTAGAAAAACTCACACTGCCTCCTTTTGAACCAGCCAGCACAGCTGATATAAAATTCTTATCATGGAAAACTGCTCTGCTCCTAGCAATAACTTCAGCAAGAAGGGTATCAGAGTTACAGGCATTAATTGCTGTGGAACCTTTCATCATTTTTCACCAGGACAGGGTTTCTCTCAGGACAAACCCAATATTCATGCCAAAAGTAGTTTCCAATGTGGCCCTGAACCAAACCATTCATTTACCAACTTTCTACCCAAATCCCCAGAATAAGGGGGAGAGACTTCTGCACGCTTTGGATACACACAGACAGCTACAATTCTACTTGGACAAAACAAAAGCTTTCAGAAAAACTGAGCAACTGTTTGTAGCCTATGCTGCAGGAGCACAAGGAAAACCTATCACAAAGCAGACAATTTCAAAATGGATAAGACACTGCATCCGCTTCTGTTATGCACAACATGGCAAATCAGTGCCTAAGGTCATTAGGCCACATTCTACCAGAGCAACAGCCACTTCAGCAGCCTTTCTCAGAGGAGTACCAACCAAAGACATTTTAGAAGCTGCAACCTGGAGCTCAGTGCACACTTTCACCAAGCACTACCACTTGCCTCTCTACTCTAAATCCAGAGCAGGCTTTGCCACTGCAGTCCTGCAGGGCCTGGTAGCCTCTCCAAATCCAATGTAGACCCAGCTGCCCAACCTCAGCTTTGGGATTCAACCCAAGTGTAATGACTGCAACAGTGAAACACGATGAACATAGTACAGTTGTGTACCTACCATAAATGTAGATGTTCGAGTGTATTCACTGTTGCAGTCCAGGTTACCCACCCACCATCCCCCTATTCATTGCTGGGACTTCTCTGTACTTCTCAACTCTCTGCAACCTATGTGGTGTATCTGCTTGTAGATGAAGGAATGTTTATATTAGTACATACATGCTTTTTGGCATAACTTTATTTTTCCAGCCTTCCTATCTGAGGGCACCTGACATCTGGGGCAAGAAAATCTGAAGAAAATGGCGTTGGTGGCATCTTTTATACCCCTGGTGCACTGACGTCAGTGAAGAGGTGACAGCAACCGACGCCGGACCAAGACTTTGGAAGTCGGGCCGACTGCGGGTAGCCTGCCGGTGGATAACCAAGTGTAATGACTGCAACAGTGAATACACTCGAACATCTACATTTATGGTAGGTACACAACTGTACTTTTCTGTCCTATTTTGCAAGGCACATATACACTTGCCAGAGTCTGTGACTGGCCACCCCATCGCCCTTTCAATATTACCTACCTTCCCTGTTTATCCATCACTCCCTCTTCCCATTTACCTTGCATATTTTTGTTCACTAAAATCAAAACTCCATTTTTTCTCTCTCCTTCCTTTTGTTGACTATAACCTAGCATCCCTCTCCTTTTAATAAAGTTTTGATGTTCTAATTTTCCCAAATGGGTTTCCTGCACTGCAGCTACAATCCACTGGGCCTTAAATATCTAGACTAGGACCCTTTCTTGCTTACGACTATTCACCAGTCTATTGACATTCCATGAAATAATTGTAATTCCTGACAATGCAATTCATGTGGTAGTAATTTATATATTCCCTTTTGGGCAAAGTTAGATTTTTTGAAACTAAAAGTGCTAAAGCAGGAATGTATGCATCAGTGTGATGCTTGTACTTTGTGACAACCTGCTAGCCATATTGCTTTCTGTGTATTTCATTATTTGAAATGTATACTGACAGGAAATGTGTGTTCTGCTTGCCCTTTTTTTTTCTTGTGAAGGGACAGACTGAAGTGTTGTTATTGTAAGTATGCTGATTGTGAGCACTCAGTGACAACTTATCTTCTGACTGACTTGCTCCAGCAAACACTTAACAATTTTGTCTTCTATTCCTCCTTTACAGCATTCATACTTAATCAGCTCTTGCTCGTTATTCCTCTGTTGTAATAGAAAGGAAAAATGACTTCTGAAGGAGTCCTTGCTATTGTCACAGATTCAACCTATCCCTCAGCCCTTTTAAATTAATTCCTGAGGAAACAGGGTCTGATGATTCTGACTTTGACAGAGGTAGATAGAGCTGCTGCTTCTACAGATTCCCAGGTCCAGCTCTCTAACTGTTAGCAAAATATTAATTCTTATCTTCCTTTTGTGGAATTTTCTTTTAATCAGCCCATAGCAAGGATGAATGAGATATTATGGGAACACATGTATGTTCCCCCTGAAATGAGGGGAATACTATAATATGTTACAAATAAATATACCTCATACCTCTCCCATCTTTCCTGTACTACGAGCCCTGGAGGATGTGTTGAATGCCACCTGTATTTGTCCTGATACCCAATCATCAGCCCCTAAAAAAAAATTGATAAACTGTATAAGGTACCTCAAGCTAATAAATTCTCTCTCACCTTAGATCTGATCAAGCAGCAATTTCAACTGCATCTCATGCTGACAACCTTAAACACAAATCCTCCTCCTGGTGACAAAAAAGGCAAGATGTTGGGCCGTATAGTTAAGAGACTGTTTTCTTCTTCCACTTTGGCGCTCAGAATATTGCATTACCAGGCATATACATGGAGCATTATACTTTGTCATATAGACAATGTGAGGGAATTGGCTACCATTTTTATTTATTTTTTAATATTTATTTACCAGGGTAGTACACTGATCAATATTTGCCAATTTCAGATTCAGCTCAGGTGAAATAAAAAAACATTTTCCAAAACAAAAAAATACAGAAATGTAAGCAGTAACAGAGTAGTTCAGACTAGGTACAAAGAAAAACTGTATATATACATTGTATTGAACAAGTAGAGTGTAATGTTCAATATATACATTTGATGTTTTTCATACTGATCATTATTGCAGGATACTAAGCTTATACGGGTTATATCCTGCAAGGATATAACAGCCGGACAGTTACCAAAGCTTCAGAGCAGCTTCCATGCACCCAAACCATTAGTCAGCTTGAGCTGAGATGACTAAAAAGACAGCACTGGGTGCTAAGCCCTTCATTGCTTTCCTGACACTGAAGAGTATGCTCCTGTGAGGCTTTTGAGGACCAACAGTCAACCTGTGCTTGTTCAGTTGTTAGACATTCCCTTCAAGGAAAAAAAAACCCTTCCTTTAAAAAAAAAAAAATGTTTGATGACACTTTCTGTTCAGGAAAGTTACTTTGTGGCTAGGACTTTGTTTTAATGGATTGTCATGAGAATGTATTGTACTTTTAAATGGGAACACTCTTCCTTCCTGTCATTTTAAAAGTTGTTTAAAATATTTAATACTTTTTGGGGCTGACAAAATGTTTTAAATTGCCTTTTACTGTATTTTCTGTGAAAAAAGTGACTTTTAAAGACTTAATTTTACTGGCTTTTGCTGCTGCTCTTTCCTGAAATGGAGGCAGCATTTTCAACTTGACCATGGAATTCTTCCAGCCACAAAAATGAAAAGTTAAGCAAACTACCACAGCAGGCTAGCAGTTTGCCTCAGCCATATGTGGGTGACTCTGTTCTGGCTGTTACTTGTACCTCAGACCACTCCTCTTTTACTTCAGTGGTTAGTCACATCCTCTGTGGCTGTTGGTGTCCTCTCAGTGGGCAAGAGAGACACTCTTGTCGGTCCTGGGAGACGGAACAGGGAAGGCCTCCCTGTTTTGTCAGAATGTTGTTGCCCATCCATGGAGAAGCTGCTGCTGCCTTTAGTAGTGCTGTTGGCCCCATTTTTCCTCTCCAAAAAAAAAAAAAAGAAAGAAAAAACTTGTATCTACTCCTCCTCAAATTTCCTTGGATAGGAGTAGTTTACTGGGTCTGGCTCGGGGTTTAATTCAGGCTATTCTTGGGAAATGGTTTCTGGTAAAATAAAGAGGGATACCTATTTTCCTGAAGAGTTTCAAGATTCTGAATCTGTACAAGAAGATGAAGAGACATGTAGGGTTTTCTTCTCAGATTTCTGATTCAGACTCGGAGCAGAGCTCAGTTTGTAATTCTCCCTGTTGGGTTTTATCTTTCTGTGAGACTGTTTCCAGAGTTTCCTGGTGTTTTCAGAAAGTACTATGAGCTGTTACTTAAGAAATTTGCAGGACCTTCACCTATTCCATTTCCATCAGCTTTGGATGATATGTGTATGTTACTGCCTGCAGTTATCCAGATAGTCAGACAGCTGGCCCTAAAAAGGCAAATCGGATGTATAAAGTTCCTCAGTCTTTTTAACATTTTATATACTCAGACCTGATCCAGCAGCTATAGCTTTAGTTAATCCCTCTGCTGCTAACATTTAGTTAATTCCAATCGTATTCTTTCTGATAAGGATCTAAAGATAATTGATAAGTATGGGGAAAAAATGCATGCTTCTGCAACTTTGATTTTCAGAATTTTGAGTTGCCAGGCTCATATGCTAAGGTTTGTACTGATTAATTGTAAAAGTTTGAAAAATGGTTTGTCTTCAGTTGTTTCTTGTGAGGAAAAATCTGCTTTAAATTTAGTTGATTCTATCGTACAAGTCATTTCTCGCCATTTACAGTGTGTGTATGATTCAGTTGTCACTTCATCAAGGACTTATACCACTGATACTATGCTGATGACATTTTAGTGGCTGCATTCACAGAACCTCCCATATGATATTAAAATTAAATTAAAAAATTTCCTTTGGATAGATATTTAGTTTTTGGCCCCCCTGCTGCAGAGGTCATCAGAAAGTGTGATGACAGGGGTAAGTTGATAAAGGGAATCTCAAATATTTTTCAGCCTTCCTTTCCCAAATTCTACAAGGGATTCTCTAACCCCTCATCCACTTTTGGCAAAAAACAAAAAACAGTCTCTGTAAATAGATGTTGAAGAAGAAATGGCGAAGGGGGTTACAAAAGGAATGCAGGACCCCCCCCCCCCCAAGACCAAGAACAGTCCAACAAGTCAGAATGACTGTTTTAAGGACCTTGCACTCCCCCTCCCCCCAGCAGTCCCTTTTCCCCAAAGTCTGAATCTTCATGTTTCTCTTTGGAAACCTGTCATTTTGTGCAAATGGGTGCTGCAGATCATTTGTCAAGGTTGCTGGTGGCAGTGCGATAAAATTCCTCCTTTGCCAGGGAGTAATCCCTTCATTCACTGGACCAGACTCTCATCACTATATTTTTCATCATGTACTACCCCGAAAGTGATAGAACCAGTTCCTCCTTCTTAGGTGGGGAAAAAGAATTTATTCAAGGATGTTTTTAGTGCCAAAGAAAGGAAATGCTTGCAGACCTGTTCTGGAGCTTTCTTTCCTAAACCTGTTTGTGATAGTGCCCATATTGAAAATACTGTCATTTCACAACCTGTTTACCTCTTTTTCCTTATCCAAGTTTCCTATTAACTGTAGATTTAAAAGATGCTTATCACATCCATATTCTTCCATTCTTAAGGTATATCTTAAGATTCTGTGTGTCTGGATCATATTTTCAGTTCTCTTCGTTACCTTTTGGAAAAGCCACCACACCAACAGTGCTCATAAAGTTTTGCAGCTCCAATTATAACTCATTGCAGGCTATAGGCTAGCCACATTTTTCCATATTTAGACAACTTCCTTATTATCTTTGCAAAGTCTTTTTCAAAGTGTGAGAAAATGGGGTGAGAAATGTCTTATTCAAGCTGGGATTCCAAGCGAACATTCAAAAGTATTTTTTGACTCTTTCACACAGGATTGTGTTCATGGGGAGTCAGCTATGTCGTATCACACAGCTTTTCTTCCACAGGTAAAAACAGATCTATTTTTAAGGTTTTCCACTCAGAATTCAGTCACTGTAAAGGGTACCTCAATATGTTGGGTCTTATGGCATCTATGACTCTTATATTACCCCTAGCAAGACTCCACATGAGAAAGATGCAGTCTTTTTGGTCCCATCACCAACATCTTTTATCCTTTTAAATCCCAGTGCAGGTCTCCCCTTCTCCCTCCCTGTTCCAAAGCAGTCAGGGATAAAAGTGCAATGAGTGTGGGACACTAAGGTCAGACACAAGCACATAAGTATAAGAGTTGCTTGTGTTGATGAAGGCAATCAATTCTCTGAATCATCTTTGGTCCCTGGGAATTTTTCAAGTTGTTACAGACAGTAAACACCAACAAAAAACAAAAATAAAGCACAGTAGAGGGGCAAGAAACAAATTGCCATTTCTTTATGAAATATATACCCTTAACCACTTAGGTACAATTTTTGCTTTTAAACACTCTGGTACCAGTTTTCAACCTGTAAAGATTTGTATCTGAACAAATGTTTGGATAAGCAGTCTATATTTTTCTGGTATGTTCTGTTGTCAGCAGTCTCATTCTGTTTGTCTTTAAAAGAAAAATGATTATTGCATAGCCAGACATTCCAACCCAAATGTGGCTCCCCCACACTAACGCTACAACAACCATCCTTTTTACTTTGCATGTTAGAGTCAATAATATTAGTCACCTTTTTTGGCTGCTGGTCATTTTTCTTTTGGTCTCACTCCTTTATAATACACCTGTTTACAAGCATCCACTCGCTCAGTCAGCGGTGAACAGAAAATCCTGGGTATTGAATCCAAAGAATTACTAATATTCTCCTGTTTAGTCAACTGCTGACTTGTATCATGCACCAATGGTGTAATTAAAAATAATAATATAGAAATGGAAGGCATTCATAGGAAAATAGATAACATTAATAAGTTGATCACAGGGGATTTGTTATACACTGTGGAGGAAGAAAGGAATAAATATTTAAACATTAAAAACAAAATTGAGGAGAAAATAGGTTATTTAGTGAAAAGAAAAAATATGAAAGAGATACATTGGAATATAAGGAACATAGAAGCTACCCTAAGCCAAAACAAAGTTAACATATACAAAAAATGGTTCCCTATTAGAAGACCGAAGACACATTCTTTCAAATGCATCTTGGTTGAACTCAAAAGTCTGAAACGGCAAAATATCTAAGCGGCTTTTAAGCGAATTCTTTCCCTGGGAAAGAATTTCTTTGGCCGCTTCATTACTTTGCCATTTTCGGCACTCTTGGAGTTGGTATAATTAAGTAGGGGGGTATGGGCGGCGAAGCCCCCCACTTAATGTAACGTTTAAAGTGTTTTATTTATTTATTTTTTGGAACAGCAATTTTTTTTCCCTAGGAAAAAAATTGCTGTTCTGACAGTTTGAAATTGTAAGCTTTCGCTTACATAGGGTCGATTAATCACTGTTTACTTTTTTAAGTGTTCGGTGATCTAATATAGACCCACAAAAAAACAGTGAAAAAGAAAGGTATGCTCTTCTTTTGTATTTAATTGGAATAAAGTGTACGGTCTTATTGTTAAGTAGTGAGTTGGCGACTTGTTTCATGCCCCATACTGTATTTTGTTTTTGGTTGGCGTTTACCCTCTTAAGCATAGTTTTCCTGAGTTTGTATTGGTTTGTTACAGACAGTACCTCAGTGAAACAGTATATCAACAAGCAAGGGCAAACCAGGTTGTACTCTGTTTGCAGACTAGCTATGTTAGCTTGGGAGATAGCTTCATAGAACAATCTCATTCTACAGGCATTCTACATTCTTTTAGAGAAAAATTGTGTAGAAGGCAAACTCTCACAAGTGGAAACTAGATCAGGGGGTCTTCCAAGATCTGATCAATCTGTGGGAAACTCCTCAAATAGACATCTTTGTCTCCTCTATGAACAGACAGCTGGCAAGTTTCTGCTCCAGGACTCCATGCAAGAAGGACTGGTAGCCAGGTACCTTTTTTCCCTAGGACATGAATGTTCCTGTCACTTTTCTGCCTTTTTCACTGATATCTGGGCTAACTCTGAAGATTCACGAGGAATCCCCCCCAAGACCATTGTGGTGACTCCCTTCTGGCCCAGGCAACAGTGGTTCTCCCTTCTTTTGGAAATGGCCAGGGGCAATTACCACAAGGCTCCTCACAGACTGGATCTAGTCCCTCAAAATCCAGAGGTGTTTGATACATTATGAATCAAGTAAACTTCAGATAACTGCCTGGATGATAGAGTCTTAATTCCCTTTAGGCACTTTTTTACTGAAGACGTGCAGTAGGTATTAATGGAGGCAAGAAAGCCTGTTACTTGAAAATTACATATCGGCAAAAGAAAAATGTTTTCTAGTTGTTGCCAACAACATAACCTGAATAGAGCTGGATATTCTGTTGGTGCCAACAACATAACCAGCACCCATTCAGGGCTAGTTGTTCTCTGGTTTTAGTGTGTGTGTGTGTGTGTGTGTGTGTGTGTGTGTGTGTGTGTGTGTGTGTGTGTGTTACTACCCTATGGCTTTTTTTATTCCTCCAACAGAGTTCATTTATCGGCCATTTCAGCATGTCTGCTTATGGATTCTCCTCTTTCTATGCATTCTCATGTTAAAATGTTTTTGGAAGGGGTTTTGTATAAGAGGCCTCCAATAAAACTGATAAAATCTCTTGGGAATCTTAATTTTTTGTTAGAGAAGCTAAAACTTGCTCCATTTGAACAAGCTAACCTGGCTGACTTGAAGTTCTTAACATAGAAAACAATTTTACTGATTGCTCTGACCTCTGCAAGAAGGGTATCTGGGTTGCAAGCTCTTATATTGAATCAGCCCTATCTCATTTTCCACAGGGACAGGGTTTCTTTGAGAACTAATCCTTCTTTTATGCCTAAAGCGGTACCAGAGTTTACTTTTAGCCAAACTATCTATCTCCCACATTTCTTTCCTGAAAATGAGGAAGAGAGGATCCTCCATACCTTGGATATCCACAGACGACTTGGGTAGTTTCTTGGGTAAGCAGAACTAAATCTTTTAGCTCTTTGGATAAAGTGTTATGAAGTTAAGAAGAAGGAACAACCTGAGTCAAAGCAGTCTAATGTTGTTACCTTTTGTTGTAGCCACCACAACAAAACCATCCCAGACAGAATCAAGGCCCACTCTTATCAGGCCCCTGGCTTCATCTATGGCATTTTGGAAGGGAGTGTATTTTAGACATATTCTAGAAGCAGCAACTTGACCCTCTGTACATACTTTTACAAAGCCCGATTCCTTCTGTAGACCTAGATCAGGCTTTGCTAGAATCATTATCCAGGGACTCATGGACTCTTCCCGTTCCACCTCCCAAACTTTGAAAGCTGTGACAATCTACCCATATAGCTTAGGGCACTGAAACATTAATCAATATGAAGAACAGAGTACAGTCGTGTAAGTAAACTTTTAGCAGTAGATGTTTGAATGATCACTGCTGCAGTTGCTGCTCCCTCCTGTCTCCATCCCCCTTGTTTTCTTGGTGTGTTTTTGCCAGGGTGTGGATTTTTAATTCTGGTGCTCCTGACAATGGGTCCTTTCAGGGCTCAGCTTCCCTCTCTTTGTTGGCATGAAAGCTCTTAAGTGTTTGTTGCTCACACCTGTCTTTTAGTCAGCTCAGCTGACTAACAGTTTGGATGCATGGATGGTGCCCTGAAGCTTTGGAAGCTGGATGGCCATTATATCCTTGCAGAATATAACCCATATAGTTTAGGCTACTGCATCAGTGATCATTCAGACATCTATTGTTGTTGTAGGTTTACTTACACAACTATACTTTTTTAAAGTGGATCAACCCTTCAGTAAATCTGAGAGAAAAGAAGAGACTTGGAGAGTAGCTGTGGAATACTGTATTAGGTGATATGCCCTGTGTTGAAGCAAGGAGCATTTGACTTGGATAGAAGTGCTTTCTGATTTGTATTCTGAATGTGGATTTATCTTTGTTTTCCTTTAGGTTAATGGGGAGAGCTTGCCAAAGAGCAGGTTTCTGAGAGGGAAATGCATGTGCAGTGTGGTGGAGTAATGTTCTAGGGACAGTGGGAGTGGGTGTGTCATGAGTAGTGTCTCAGATCATATGAGGAATTTATTTGATTAAGTCTAGATGCAAATGCAGTGAATGCCCAGTGTTGGAGTAGTTTGTAGAGTTGGGATCCTAATAGTAAGTTAGATCTTTGTTTTATGGGTAGCTATTTGGCTTTTTTAGGGTGATAACAGTGATGCTCACAGAGAAGTGAGTGTGTCATGAATTGGCAGATGCTGATGGAGATTGTCTGGAGTGTGGCATATTTTTTTGTTTAAGGCAAAAGCGAAAATAAGATCATATTCAAGTTGAAAAGAAGAACTCCTTAGATGATGGCTGCTCTGGCTGGCTGGGATAGAAAAGGAAAAATATTTTAGGCCCAGAAGAGGAGGAAGTGTTATGTCTCTTACTCTGTCTATGTGAAAGTGGTACTTTAGCAACTGATCAAGCTATAATGCTAGGTATTTGAAGGTGGAGGTGGTTTCTGCGTAAAGATTGTGTAAGTTAAAGATAGTCAGGTGCTTGGTAAATTTTCTGTGGAGTTGCAAAAAGCACAGTTAAGGTCTTTATAGAGGCTGAGAAGTAGTCTGAGCCATTGTTGGAGCTCATGTAAGTCAGACTGGAGTTGGCACTGAATTTCTTATTTTAAAACACCTTTATTGAATTACCACTTGTGACATAGGCAAACTTACTTTGCTATAAAAGAAATCTAACCATATTAACAAGTTCACATTTACAAACAATGTACATCACATATAATGTTATATATATATTTACAGTCTAAGCAACATTACACAAATCATTCAATTCCTGCCTTCTCATAAACCTCATTCCTCCTCCGTAACATTTTTTTTATGTGTTGTTCCCACAATTTCCATTTTTTCATATGTAATTTACTCCTACCCTTTTGTAAAGATCCTACTTCCCGTTCTTTTATCTCTTTTACAATATTTACTACTTAAGGTATAGTTGTTTTAGATTTTGATTTCCATTTTCTATTAGCTGCTTTTTTGGCAGTGACCAGAGTTAAATTTAGCAAAGCCTTACGTTGTCTAGGCAATTGAGATCCCAGCTCAACAAAATTATTTTCTTAGTTAGTTTGCCCAGTATTTCTGATAGAGTACTCTGTAGGGAATTTTTAAAGTCTACCAATTCACTATACTCCCGAAAAATATGTTCCCAGTTATTTTTCTCTTTCCCATCACACCTCCAACATTTGCCACCTACCTTAGGAAAGAGTTTTTGATGTCTGCTTGGGGTATAAAACTATCTGTGCAATCATTTCCAGGCAAAAGTCCTAAGTCTTCTAGATTTTGTTGCATATCTGGGACACATATATATGTCACCCGAGTGTTTCTTTGTGAATTGCATATCTGATGTCTCTTTCCAGTCTTTTCTGACTTCTTCTGATTGATTCCTGTAGTTATAGTGCATTATGTTATATGCCCTATTAATTATCCCTTTCTTAACAGCAGTTCCGTTATATATTCAACTAAAAACTCAACCAGAGCAGGCTTTTCATTAAGGATTTGCTTATCCCTTTCTCTTTGATGTGATGTCTGTCCCTGATAGGGAAGGCAGTCTTTGTCTTATTGGCATCTTCCCATTTAGTTAACTTTCATTCTCAAATTATTTGTTCCCAATACCTTGATTCCTTTGCCATCTTCTTCCAGTAAATTCTAGACCCCACTTGTCTATTCTATGTATCCCTATTTGCAGTCACTCCTGTTGGCAGAATCTCCTTTCTCCATTCCCATGTTGGCTTAGTTTTTAGTTTGCCTTCTGCTATTTCATGTATACAGTATTCTCTATAACTGGTATTCTCCTTAATGATCTGCATCCAAAATCCCAATCCCATTCTTTTCATATATCTTGTGTTTTGCCCCGCTACATCATCATCCCTTTCCACTTTCATTTGTAGCTTGTGTTACATTTAAAAGCCTTACCCGTGTAACTCTAAAATATCCCTTCATATCAGGTAATTCTAAACGCCCTTGTTCTATTGGAAGGATCAACTTAACCTGCTTAATTCTTGCTCTCCTCCCCTCCCAAATAAAATCTTTCAACTCTATTAATTACTCTCCACAACTTCTCCTCTGGTGATAAAAATTGACTTGATCTGTGGATAAAGCTGAAAGGACTAAAAACATTTTTACTGCTTGTATCTTGCTATCCATATTTATAGGCAAGAGCTTCCAGTTTCTCAGTTTTTATATTATCTTTACTTTAGTCTCCTGACACATCACTTTTGCTACCATAACCAAGTCCATACACCTAAATACTTCATTTTATTGTTTCCCCATAAAGGTGGATGTTGCTGGACAAATTTATGTGTGGGTACATAGCTTATAGCTATAGACTTGTACCCTGAAAAAATAGAATTGTCTCAGAATATTCCTTTACTGGTTGCATCATGTCCAAAATAATGTCATCTGCAAATAAACCCAAACTTTCCTGAACTTCATATCAGTGATTGAATTTCTGAGTCCCTTACTTTCTTTGCCAGTGGTTCTAAATATAAAACAAATAACAAAAGAGAAAGAGGACACCCTGCCTGATTCCTCTGTTCAGACACGACTTATCAGGGAGGAACCATTCCACTTAGATTTTTGCCTTCAGTCTCTCATATATCCTAATTGACCCTATTATTATATCAGGAAATGCAAATGCTTCCATTGCTTTGCTCATAAAATCCTAGGTTACTCTGTTGAATCTTTCTCTGTAGCAAGACCCACCAATAACAGTGTTTTTTTCTTATGTTCTGCTTCTCTCTTAATCATCATTGCTCTAGTAATGTCTAATGTTTTCTTCCCCTCCACAAAACTACAATGCACTGTTCCATTCCTGTTATTTTCTTCCTTTGTTACCATTAAGGGATCTCTAATCATTACCATTGCTGATAATTAAAATAATTTGCTAATTTACCCTTTTTTACTTAAAAAAAAAAAAAAAAAAAAAAAAAACTTCTCTCTGCCTTTTGGTTTTCCTCCATGTATTTGCTTGCCATGTCTGATAAACCAATGGGATTCAAAAAAATGCACTTCATGTGGGCATAAAATCCCCAGTTCAGATGACCACAAGGAGTATATGTATTGTCAACCTTCAATCCAAGAGCCTTGGAAGATAGACGGAATAAGTTGATTTTAAAGGGTCTCCTCCCCAATTCATCATTTTCTGGAGCTCAAATCCCCACCAAAAGTAGCAAGTCTACCCTGTTGGAGCATAGATAACACTCCCCACCAAAGTCCGCAAGGTCTTCATCGGAGCCACCATCCAAAACCAGAAAAACTTTGGATCCAAAGACCCAAATCTCAGATCTGAAAACCTCAACTCCCAAGGCTTTGGCTCTTATTGGGATTTTAATACGCCTTACAGCAACACATTTGGATCCTAGTTCCTTGGTTCCGAAGCCTGGCACTTCTTATAGAAGTCTAACTCTGGATCACCCACCCTGTGCTCTCTCTTGCTTCAGATATGAAAGAAACATTCCAGACTACCATCCACTACTTCCTCTAGCTCCTCTAGAAGCTTATTGGAAGCAGATATGGATAGGATGATGCAAACATTTCTCAGAGCTCATATCCAGATGTGGGGGTTTTACCGTCTGTCCCCTATTGGATCTCTGATTCTTTCTACAATGTTGAAGAGCATTGTATCTCCTTCTCAGATCTGTGCTATGGTTTGAGTCCCAGGATCAGAAATCCTGAAGAGGTTTGGCTTCTAATCCAAAGAAAATATCTTTGTCAACTCCAACCATATCCCTGACTAGTTCCACCCTAATACCTTTGGATTTGGAATATGTTCCGGGTCCTAGAACTGAAGTGTTGCCATATGATCCGAGGGGGCGGGATCAACTTCGATAATGACAGATCCATCCCTCCCCGTGGAGCTTCACCCATTAATAGTTCAGGTCCATTTCCCTCCGCGAGAGATCTGAGAGTGTTGGAGACCTACCTTTGGTGGACGTTTCAGCTCTGAGGAGGCTGGTCAAAACTTCTCTGGATACTTCAGCTTTTGAGGTTGTGAAAAAGACTTTTTCTCTCTCTTCAGAGAACTGCCTTCTCATTTTTCAGGTCCAATCCCCCTCCCTTCGTCAGCGCCAAACTCTGGGTCGGCCAGACCCACTCCACAGGGACAGAGAGTTCCAATAAGTGTCCAACCAGTTCCAATAGAGGAACTTCTCCTCTCACCTGAAGATTCCACAGAGGAGGTACATCAGAAGATAATGTGCAAAAGGTGACACATTGACTCCCCCACGAAGTCATTCAGGGAGGATACCGATTCTGATGAAGAAGAGTTCCCCGGATCACCACCAGATGGCATCTTCTTTGGAGGCTGGTCTTGCCAAAACCCTTCTCCAGTAGAATCAGAAATATTTGGTTTTGGTTTGTCTACGACTTGGGTCACCCCTAGATGAACTTATTGATTTGGTTTCTTGCTGGGCTTGAAAGGAACCGGATACCATCAAATGCATCCTGAAAAGACCTGAAAAGTTCTTAACCCTGCAGAAAGACAGACCCCACTCGAGAAAAGAAGTCCCTGCTGATAGAGCTCTTCTGTTCATCTACCAAACAGGGACTATAGGGTGCTGGACAGATTCGGAAAGTGAGTGTTTGCCTTGACAACCTTTGCACTGAGGTCTCTTAATTACCTGGTGCACTTCACAAGGCTTCAGAGAGATTTGACCAAAGAACTTTTACATTCTCACCGAGTCCATGTCCATAAAAGACTTCAAAAGAAAGTCCTGACAACAGGCCACTCTTTTAGTCTGTTTCAAACACTTAGATGAGGTTGATCTCTCACATGACTGAAGGCACTTCATAAGTGGCTGGTTCAGGTATTGCCCTTAGGAGATGTGCCTGGATGCGGCTATATGACTTTGTGGAGCCCTTTAAGATATGTTTTATCAATGCCCATTGGATAGCAGCTCCTTATTTGAACTGTCAGTGAAAGAGATGATTATTCGCAGCGAACAAGATGGAAAGACTTTGTCTGCTGTGGGAATCAAGTTCACTACCCCTCAATGGACTTTTTCCAGAAACTAGGCAGGTAGTAAGAATATTTGGTTCTGTAAATCTGAGACCTTTTCAGGATCCATGCAGGGACAGTTTCTGCAGAGGCAGAGGAGGAAGTGCTAAAGGGAGACATCACCCTAGAGGCAGAGGAGGCCTGCAGAACCAAAGGTTCAGAGATTATTTCCAAACAGATATTTTCAGTGCTTTTGAATTGCTGCCAGACTGTTCCATTCTGGAGGCAGTTGGGGGAGAATTATCCCTGCACCCAGAAGCCTGAGTAAATATAACAAAAGATACTTGGGTGCTAAAAATTATATCCACAGGTTATTTCATTCCATTTTTCAAATTCTTCACAAAAATCAGAAACTTCTCAATGTACCACCCAGTCAGAGGAAGGCTGCTACCCAAGAAATTCAAAAGCTGCTAGAAAAAAAAAGTCATCCAACAGGTCCCACCAGACCAAATAGGATTCAGATCTTAATCATGCTTACTTTTAGTGCCCAAGAAAACAGAGGACTTCAGACCAATCTTGGATCTAAGGAATTTGAAACCAGTATGTGAAGGAGTCAAAGTTCTGAATGGTCAGGGTACAGGCCATCCTTACCTTTTCTTCACAAGGACGATGGGATGTGCTCGATAGATCTTCAGGATGTATACAATCACAACAAAATCGACAGGTGCTCCAGAAGACATTTACGCTTTTGGATGGAAACCAGTTACTACCAATTCAGAGCCCTGCCCTTTGGATTCACTGCAGCCCCCCCAGGTGTTTACCAAGTGTATGGCAGTGGTGGTTGCTCACCTGAGACTCAAAGGATTCCGAATGTTTCCATATCTGGATGACTGGCTCCTTACCGCCCCTTCCAAGCATCTTTGCCTACACACCAGGGACTATTTGCTCCAAATTTGCCAGTCTCTAGAAATAACAATAAATTATGCCAAGTCAAACCTGACACCAGTCCGGAGCCTGGAGTTCATTAGTACACTTCTGAATACAAGTACTTAAATATCTTCACTACCACTTCATTGCATATCCACAATCCAAAATCAGGTTCATCTACTAATCTCCCATCAGCCTCCTGTAGCAAGGTCAGTGCTTCAAGCATTAGGCTCTGTGGCAGCAGCCAATTGTGCTACTTCCCTTAGCATATTTCTGTGTGTGTCCTTCAATGGACTCTGGCTGTTCAGTGGTCCATTCTATGTCAGTCCCTATCTGTTCCAGTCACGCGAACTTCCGTTTGCAAATGACACATCTATTAGTGGATTCATTTGGGTGAGATTCATCAAGGCCCATCTTTTGTTTTGCCAACACCCTTGGTCACAGTGACCACAGACACTTCGCAACTGGGGTGGGGAGTGCGTTTCCTGGGAAGGACAGTCCAAGGCATATGATTTCTCAAGAGATTAATCAGCATATCAGCGTTGTAGAGATAAGAGCAGTCATATTCACGTTGCAGGCTTTTACTGTACTTGTGCTTCTTCCTACTTTATTTTGCTTTTGAGTCATCTTAAAAGTACTCAATTGTATTTATTACTGCTTGGTGTAACTCATTCTAAGCCTTTTAGTTTAAGCACTTGGGCTTCAGACCAGTTGTTTTACATTAAGAAGGTTTGTGGTCTGCACTGTAGTGGCAGAACAGATAGCTTACATCCTTCTAAGTTGGGAACTGCTGATTGAGGGCTCAGTGTCTGTTATTCTAAAAGTGTATTAATTCTGGTTTAAGCACTTGGGCTTCAGGCCAGTTATTTTACATTAAGAGGGTTCGTGGTCTGCACTCTTGTGGGAGGAGAGGCTGGACCCTGCCCTTCTGAGCTGGGAATTTCTGGTTAAAGGCTTATAGTGCCTGCATATTTGAACTGCTTCTTACTGAAATTGGTACACCTTGTTTGCTGTAGCATAGACTAGATCCAGGCCTGCTGAATCTAGCTTTGTATAACTTGAGCACTAATCCAGGCATTCTTTAAAGTATTCAATTGTATTTATTACTGCTTGGTAGTAACTTGATTAAAGTGTAGCTATCATTCTAAGTATTTTGGATTAAGCACTTGGGCTTCAGACCAGTTGTTTTACATTAGGAAGGTTTGTGGCCTGCACTGTGGTGGCAGGACAGGTAGCTTACATCCTTCTAAGTTGGGAACTGCTGATTGAGGGCTCAGTGTCTGCTGAATCTAGCTTTGTTTGTATGTAGCTTGTTGCTTGTTATTTCCCTGAAATGCTAATTCCACCTAAAACATGGCTTTTCAGTGCTTCTGTGGATCCCTAGTGATATCTGCATTGCTTACTGTACTTATTTCCTTGTTTCACTTGAAAGAAAGTTACTGTTTGTCATTTTTGCATTTAAGTTACCTGTAACACATTGCATTTAAGTTACCTGGCACTTGCTCACTAAAGCAATTATATGTCAGCACTAAAAAATTGAAAGCACTACACCCTCACAAACTCCCCTTGAGTACCCTGTTCCCCATTGGCCCTTGTTTTCAATTATAAAGGATTTCCCAATACTATTCTAGCATGTCCAAAGGTCAGTTGTCAATCTCCTCTCTGGTCCAGCTGGTGAATCTGGGAATCTTGAGGCAATGTTACAACTACCTCATGTACACAGACAACCCTCTTCTCCTCCCAACAAATTCCAACACATGTGAGAGATGCAACCATATAGCCAAACTGGAGGCTAAGCTCTCTCAACTCAGTACTGGCGTAACCAGTCAGGAGGAGAAGGAAACCACACTCACTACAATTCCAGTCTCACATAGACCTACCACGACAGCAAACCAAACACATAAACACATAAAAACATACTCGGAGGCTGTAAATAAAAATCTACCTAAGCAGCAGAGACCTCCAAAGCAGACACCCAAGCAACCGCTACCCCAAAACAAAACACGTGCAACACATAGCTCACAAAGCCAGTGTGCCGAACAGTCACAGCCCTTAAGGCTAAAGAACACACCTGATACACTTGTAATAGGTGACTCTATCATCAGGCACACTGACGTCCCGCTCACCAGGCTGAACAAGGAGAAGGTCACGGTGAGCTGCCTGTCGAGCGCTAGGATCCGCCACATAACACAAGCACTCAGGTCACTCCAAGGCAGGTACAAATATGACTCAGTCACTGTCCATGCTGGTGTGAATGACCTGGGATGTACCTCCCTGGACTACATGAAAAGAGACATAGAGGAGCTCTCTGAGCATGTAGCCAAAGCTGGTATAATCCTGACCTTTAGTAGCATCTTACCCTCACCAAGAATGATGCCACAATATGAAGACAAGATGATCAATTTCAACAACTGACTTAAGTATTGGTGTCATTCAAAGGGGATCCAATGCCTGTCAGCCTGGGATGACATGCTTGACAAGCCACGATGCTTCGCTAGGGACGGCTTGCACCTGTCACCGCTGGGCTTTCGGATATTGGCAAAGGCTCTTGCTATACCCCCATAATGCCTTTTTTAGGCAAGGCTCAAAAGACAAACCCACCTCCATAGGTATCACAAGGGATAAGAAACTAAGAGTAATGCTACTCAATGCCAGAAGTTTAAACCTCAAGATGCATGCACTCGAAACTCTCCTTAGCATGGAGAACATCGATATCTGTGTAGTAACAGAAACCTGGTTCAAGGCTACAGAGAGCACCCCAGCACTACCAGGTTATACCTCATACCATGCTTTTCGGCTCCAAAACTTGGACCGAACCACAAAAGGAGGGGAAGTATCAATATTCGTCAAAGATACCCACACCTCCAGGTTGGTGGCACAGCATGAAGCATCAGAGACTATCCATGTGCAACTAACAGTGGGTAAAACTGCCTTCCAGTTTATAGCCTGCTACAGACCACCCTCCCAAACCCAGGAACCCCACTCGGCCTTCCTGAAAACACTGGAAAATATGAAGGTCTCTCCAAACACCATTATATTGGGCGACTTCAACTACCCAAACATAGACTGGGAGCATTACTCTAGCTCCAACACCCTAGCCCAAAGGTTCCTAGAATTTATAAACTCAAATGCTATGGAACAACTTGTTACCACTCCCACAAGAGGGAAAACATACTGGACCTGATCATCACCAACATGGGGACTCTATGCTCCAGACCAGAAGTGTATCCCTCACTGGTAAGATCAGACCATAAACTAATCTCACTGGATATTCACATCCCGACCCCACCCCCTGCCCAGAAAACCACAGTGAAAAACTTCTCTAAAGCAAATTTCACACTCCTCAAAACCGAGGTGGAATCCTTCAAAGCCCCCGGGCCTGTGGAAAATATGTCCCAGACCGCAGAATCCTTTATAAACGCATTCTATGAACACCTTCAGGAATGCATGGATCATGCAATCCCAAATAAAACCAAGACCCAATCCTCCAAAGGCAGACGTCCTGTCTGGTGGACCCCAGCCATAAACAAACTATACAATAGAAGGAGGAAGCTACTACATGATAGAGCAAAATCCCAAAAAGGGAAGGCATCTCTGATCAGTATTAGGAAAAAACTACGGGCACTCATAAAATCGTCTAAGGCCAGCTTCGAGAGAAAAATTGCACAGGACACTAAGGATAATCACAAGGCTTTCTTTAGTTATGTTAGGAACCTGGGTGGGAATTCCTGGATATGCTCAGAATTAGTCCAAAATGACAAAAAATACACCGAACCCACAGACATTGCCAACATCCTAGCTGACAGGTTCAGCGCAAACTTCTCCCACCAAAAGGGCAAATATCTATCCCAGCAGAGTGCTGCCCCCCTGACATCTCAGATGCTCAGGAAGAGCCGCCCTCTCCAAAGCAAAAAACACAGCATCAATGGGACCAGACGGTGTCCCGGGCTGCATCCTACATGAACTCCAAGAAGAGCTAAACCCAAACATAAAACTACTGTTCAATCTCAGCCTTACTACAGGATATGTACCCAAAGAGTGGTGTACAGCAACAGTGGTCCCTCTCCACAAAGGTGGCGCCTCAACGGATCCTGGAAACTATTGCCCCATAAGCCTGACTAGCTTGGTCTGCAAAGCTATGGAAAGGATCATCATGGACCTCATAAATAAAGATATTGGGGACCTACAGACACTGGATCCTACTCAGTTCGGCTTTGTTAAGGGCAGATCCTGCCTCTTAAACCTGGTCTATTTCTTTGAAACAGTCACCAAGGCCATTGACGAGGGGAAGGTGGTCCACACAGCCTACCTGGACCTCGCAAAAGCCTTCGATACAATACCCCACTCGGGCATTATAGATAAGCTCACCAGCTTAAATATAAACCCCTATGTCACTAGATGGGTTGCAAACTGGCTCAAGGACAGAACCCACATGGTTAGAAGTGCTGGAGCCATGTCAGACTCCAAACCAGCTACAACTGGCATCCCACAAGGCTCAGTCCTGGGACCTCTCTTGTTCGGTATATATTTCTCGGAGGTACAGGCCAACACAGAAGGACTGTGGCTGACCAAGTTTGCAGATGACTGCAAACCGGGCACCATAATCGACTCTCCAGCTGACACAAGCATCCTCCAAAAGGGCCTCAAAGAAACAGACAACTGGTGCCAGAGCCATGGCCTTAAGCTAAACGCCAAAAAGTGTATAGTCATCCCCTTTGGCAAAAACAAAGTGCCCACAAATTACCACATAGGTGGTAATCCATTAAGTGCAGAAGAAGTAATTAGGGACCTGGGGACCCAAGTTGATAGCAATCTCTCATTTGACAACCACGTGGCCAAAGTGGTTAGAAAAACATTTTATATAGCCCATCTAATTGTGAAGGGATTCACATCTAGATCAGGGGAGGTCATCGTGCCTCTTTACTCATCCCTCATCAGGCCCATAATTGAGTACTATGCCCCTTTTGGGATGTACCTTACCAGACACCTGCAGCAACTGGAAAGACCCCAAAAGTACCTCACCAAGAGGATAAAAGGGCTCAAACAGATGCCATATGCTGCCCGGTTAAAGAAACTCCAGCTCTACTCAGTGGCATACCGCCTGCTCAGAGGCGATCTGTGCCTGATGTATAAAGCCATGTCCAACCCGAATTAATGGACATGCTGCACCTCAGAAAATCCAAATCCCATCGAGCTACGCTCGAGACTTGAACCTCAGCACTGAAATAAATAGGACATGCTGGAGGGACAGATTCATAACCCAGAGGCTCCCTTCACTCTGGAATAATATCCCAGTCCAGGTTAGGCAGAGTCCCTCATTGACTCTCTTCAAGAGGAATCTTGATGAGTGGATGGGAGATCGTAGGTTTACCCCGGGTATCACTTCTGTGTCACTGTTAGACAGAGGCACAGTATACTAACCTCGAAAAAGGGCAAAGCAAAATTAATTTAAAATGGGTGGCGAAAGCCAAACACACTCTGGCTAGGCTTATAAATGCCCTAGGACAGATAGCCTAGTATGAACCTATGAACCTATAAGACGCTCTCCCTCAAGGGACAATTGCAATTCAGACAGGCAATATGTCTGTAGTCTGGTACATCAAGAAATAGAGAGGAACCTGATCTTATCCGCTATGCAGAGGGGCCATGAGTGTGTAGGAATGGGCATCTCATCAGACTACTTTCTAATTGCAACACACATTCCGGGGAAAACCAACATGTTAGTGAACAAACTAAGCAGATGTATCTTGATGCCTCATTAGTGGTCTCTCAACCAATCTGTGGTGGAAAGGATCTTCCATCATTGGGGCCAACCTTGCTTTGATCTTTTTGCATCTCTCCACAACAAGTGCAGCAGGTACTTCACTGTAATCCTCCCTCAAGAGGAGTCACCAAGAGATGCTGTAGTCCACAATTGGCCCTCTGGTCTTCTTTATGCTTATCCTCCCTTCCCATGATACCAAAATTTCTGCAGAAAGCCCTCAGTCATCCTCATTGTCCCATTCTGGCCTCAACAGGTATGGTTCCCCCTGCTATGGTCTCACCTTTATTATCCTTACAGGTACTGGAGCCATCTCTGGATTTCCTCTCTCACCTGTCAGGCATTAAAACACCCCAATATCCAGGCCCTCAGACTAACGGCATGGTTTATCCACTTCCAATAATGGTTAGACATATCAGGTTGTCTTTCCCCTGTGTGTACCATTATTTTGGCTTCTCAGAAAGAATCTACTAAAAAGGTATACAAGAGCAAATGGAAAAGATTCTCCCTTTGGGCTTTGAGTAATGAGCTTGATCCTTTCCCTGCACCAGTTTCTACAGTACATCAATTTTTAGCATTCTTTTTTAAGGAAGGAGCTAGTTTCCCTACGATCAAACTTCAATTGGTAGCAATTTCTAATTTTCACACAGGAGACATAAATTGTTAGTTGGCTTCATCCAGATTATGCAAAGCATTCTTAAAAGATATTTTTCTCCTTAGAACACTGATAAAAGATCCTTCACTTTCTTTAAATTTCACAGTTGTGATAAAAGGTCTAATGCAGAAACCTTTTAAACCTTATGCTAAAAATGATTTAGAATTCCTTTCATGGAAAACAGTCTTCTTAATAGTTACTTCTGCAAATAGAATGTCTGAACTCCTTGATCTTTCCTCAAAACACCTTACATCTTTTTTCCAGAACAATAGGATTACCTTACAGACAAACCCTTCTTTTGTTACCTAAAGTGGCTTCTGAAAATATCCATCCACTTACCAGTCTTTTTTCCAAATTTTTCAAATGCAGGAGACCACATGCTGCATCTCCTTGATGTACACAGACGATCACATTTTTATCTTCACAGAACAAAGCAAATTACAAAATCAGATCAACTTGTTCTCTTTTTCACCAAAAAGGCTGAGTTAAGTCTCTAAAGTCAGTCTAGCCAAATGGATTACAGATTGTATTTCTTGGACTTATTCTTAATAAGGCATGACCGTACCCAAACCTCCTAAGGCTCATTCAATCAGACCCATGGCTGCGTCATCTGCATTTTTGGTCAAGAACATCTATTGATGATATTTGTGCTGCTGCCACATGGTCCAGTACCTTTGTTGCTCATTGCAAATTGGATACTATTTCTAGAATAATATCCAATTTTACTGGAAAGGCTCACCCAGATTCTGCTACAGTTTGCTGTGAGGGAAAGGTTAGTTTTTTTTAAAATCTGTTGTGTTTTGTATTACTTTATTGCCCTTTTCTCTTTTGTATACTGTGATTTGTTTTCTTTACACTGTGTTTTACTTGTATTCTGCTTTTAACTGCATACTAAAACTTGAAAAGAGAACACAACTCTGTCTCTTGTGAGTCAGACAGAAATTAGAAGAGGTCAGTTAAGAAGTCAAGCATAAGTTACAGCAGGTCAGCTAAGGTTAATCATCTGTGAACTGAGGGGGTGGAGCTAGCAACTAAACCTTCTATTTAAGGGGTAAAATAAAACATTTCAGAGCTTTACTGGAAAGGTTCACACAGGTTCTGCTACAGTTTGCTGTGAGGGAAAGGTTAATTTGCTTTTTATTTGTTGTGTTTTGTATTACTTTACTGCCTTTTTCTATTTTGTATACTGTGATTTGTTTTCTTTACACTGTGTTTTACTAGTATTCTGCTTTTAATGGCATACTAAAACTGGAAAAGAGACCATAGCTCTGTCTCTTGTGAGTCAGACAGAAATGTTCCCACTCTCCCTCCTGGTTACTGTTGTGTTCTTAAACACCACTGTCTTTCTAGTTGCCTGCCCCTTATGTTGATTTGACTATATATCTCATTTCCTCTCTGCTTTTAATGGCTGGTGTGAGTAAGCACAAAATTATCATTTTGTGAAATCACTCCCCTTCAACTATTTAAATTTATTGGCCATCCTACTGTATTCCATAGTACCAGAATAAAAAAGTGACCACCCCCTTTCAATCTATCGTGCTGTTTTAAAAATAGTGACTCTCCACTAAAACTTAACTTTTAGACAGGTAAAACTTAAGTTACCTACTTTCACATCTAGTGCACACTGCAGTGTTTAGGATAAACCATTTTTTCATCTTACCTTTAAGCATCTATTGCAAGACCACTAGTTATTGTAGAGCCCACATTCTGCCTCAGTAGTCATCTTGGGATTAGTGCTTCTGTTTTCTCCTGGTGAGAGAAGTAGTGCACTTATGTTATTTCCTGGAGACTGCTGATCACCAGAAAGCTTAATAACTGCTTTATAGGTGACAGCTTAGAATCTGTGCTTATATTCTGATCCTGTTGAGAGTAGGAGCAGAGTGCATTGATTCCTGACTCCTTCTGGTGGGAGAGTGAGTGTCTGTGCTTAACATACCTGATTGGTCTGGTTGCTATTCAAGACATCTACCAGAAAAGGGCTACAAGCCTGCAGACCCTTGCATCATCTGGGACAAGACTGTGGATCACCAAACTGGCCATGGCCTGCTTCTCTTCTTGGGACTGGTGCCAAAACCAGCTAGTTTTAGCTAGAATTAACCATTTGTTTTAGTTTCAGCACTTAAAACTGTTTCATTGTGCTCAGCACTTGCTCAGAACTCATTGTAAGCACTAAATAAACTACAAATTAGTACAGCACTCGACTTTCTTCACTTATCAAGAGGAAAACAGTTCTTAGTACTTAAATTAATAAGCACCTATCCAGGCATGTCTATGGGTCAGCTCCCGGTGTTTTCTCCTTTCTACTTGATGAATCTGGGCATCTTGGGGCAATGTAGCAATTGCCTCATGTACACTGACAATACTCTCCTCCTACCACCCAACACTACAACCTATGAGAGATGTCTTATATAGCCAAACTGGAAGCCAAGCTCTCTCCAGCCAAGATTGGATTAGACAGTCAAGAGGAGTAGGTTAACACCTGCACCACACCACACTCAACACATAGTCCTTCAAAACCCACACTACCAAAATTGACACATAGCAAGACAAAACACACACCCACATTCATGGAGGCTCTCAATAAAAATCTGCCCAAGCAACAAAGACCTCCCAAGCTGAAATGCAGACAACTACCACCCTACAACACTACCCAAATGACAGCCCATAAAATCAGTGTGCCACTCAACCTCAACCCATAAGGCAAAACAACGTACCCAACACTGTATGAACTACAGAATGAATTGGCACCCCACCTAAGTACCATGTTCAATCATAGCCTCACCTCAGGCTATGTGCCTGTTGAATGGTGCACAGCGACAGTTATCCCACTCCACAAAGGGGATGCCAATACGGACCCTGGAAACTACTACCCCATTAGCCTGATGAGCCTGGTCTGCAAGGCCATGGAATGTATCATCTTGGAACTTATAAACAAAGACATAGGTAACCTCCAAAACCTGGACCCCCACTCAGTTTGGGTTTGTAAAAGGTAGATCATGTCTCCAAAATCTGATTGACTTATTTGAAGCAGTCACCAGAGCTGTAGACAAGGGCAAGTTAGTGTACACAGCCTATCTTGACCTCGGCAAGGCTTTCAACACCATCCCCCACTCTGGAATTATAGATAAGCTCACAAAACTGGGCATAAATCCCTATGTCACAAGATGGGTGGCCATCTGGCTCACTGACAGAACCCACACAGTAAAAGTAGTTGACTCCTAAGTCCGACTTCAGACCTGTGAAGAGTGGGGTACCACAGGGTTCGGTCCTGGGTCTTCTACTGTTCGGCATCTACTTCTCTGAAGTGCAAGCCAACACAGAAAGTCATTGGCTAACAAAGTTCACAGATGACTGCAAACTGGGAGCCATAATAGAATCACCTAATGATGTAGACATTCTACAAAAGGGACTCACAGAGTCAGATGCTTGGTGTCAAAGTCATGGCCTCAAGCTAAATGCCAAGAAGTGCATTGTCATCCACTTTGGGGAAAAACTTGGTACCTATGAACTACCACATAGGCGGTAGCTCACTAAACACTGAAAGTGTGATAAGAGACCTTGGGACACAGGCAGACAGTAGGCTCTCCTTTGATAACCACATTGCCACAGTAGTCAGGAAATCCTTCTACGTGGCACACCTCATCACAAAAGGGTTCTCCTCTAGAAAAAAAGGAGGTCATTGTTCCTCTCTACTCATCCCTCATCAGACCCATTTGCCCCGTTTGGCATGTATCTCACAAGACACCTACAACAGTTGGAAAGGCCACAGAAATATATCACTAAGATGAGTACCAGCCTCAAACAGATGCCATATGCAGACTGTCTCAAAGAACTGCAGCTCTACTCCGTCATATATCGCCTACTCAGTCAGAGGTGATCTCTGTCTAACATACAAAGCTATGTCAAACCCAGAGTTGTTGGACTTGGTACACTTAAAGTAATCCCAATTTGTCCGAACCACACACTCCAGGGACCTAAACCCTGTCACCACAATAAACAGAACATGCTGGAGGGATAGATTCCTGTCCCAGAGACTTCCCATACCCTGGAACAAACTACCCATTCATGTCAAGCAAAGCTCCTCATTAGCCCTCTTTAAAAAAAAATCTTGACTGGGTGGGAAATAGAAAATTCACCCCAGGGATCACTTCTGCAGCACTGCTCAGCAGGGGCACAGGAAAATAATTTACTTCGGTGGCGAAAGCCAGGGAACCTTTTTGGCTAGGCTTATACAGGCCCCAGGGCTGATAGCCTAGTACGTACCTATGAACCTAAGAAACAGAGCCACCTTTGGTTTGACGGTACTCTGGAATATCATTGCATGAGGGCCACCCAAGATCAGCGTAGCTGGTGACTCTTTCATGGGTTGAGGAAGAATGAAAAGGACATCATCAGATTTAAAAGTTATGTACTCACCATACCTAGGTATTTCTGTTGTCTGTTTTCATTCTTCCTCAACTTCCCTCCCATCCATCTTTTCTGGAGAGACCTATAGGATTCTATTTGGAACCAACAGTTCCGGGTTTGAGACCTTCCTTTCTCTGTCAGCTATACCTATCTCTGTTCAGTTATAGGGTACTATGGCAACAAATGTGATCTGAGGTAATGGGGATGGAATAGTACATTATGGGTGGAGGGAGGAGCTTGAGAACTGGATCTGAAGTCTGGAATATGCAGCCGAGTCAGATCCAAGGATCCGATCTGAACCCATGGATTGAGGAAGAATGAAAATGGTCAACACAGATGCCTAGTTATGGTGAGTACATAACTTTTAATTAAACAAACCTAACTTTTAATTAAACAAACCTTCCAGATCTTTATCACTTTCTTCCCTCCTAACTTCCAAACTTCCACTGGAATACCATCTATTCCTACCGACTTTCCTGTAGATTAGACATCACCATTTGTATCTCAACTCCCCTTATCTAAACTGTTACTTGTTGAGCCTCAACTCCTTCTAACCTTGACATGTTTAAGTCTTCCATAAATATTTCCATTTGTGCTTTTTCTTGATTTCCTCTCTGCCAGTACAAGAGGTTATTTTTCTTGAAGCAGCAACAAACGACCACAAATGAAAACGAGCCATGGCCTTATAGTATTGTGAAAGTTTAATGTTGTAAAGCAACACACCATATAAACTGCTTTTCGTCTCATTAAATTATGAAACTTCCTCAGACAAGTTACCTTAACAGTGAAAACACATTTAAATAGTACACGTAACTAAAGTGTAAGCCTTTGATTGGTCAGTTTTTCTCTGTATCAGCTAATATCACTGAATAGTCCCAAATTAGATACAATTTATACCATGTTAAAAAATATCAGTTTAATTCCTTCTATATAAAAGCTAATAAAAACCTAGTAAAAACATTTATAAAAGCAAATGAATAGATAGAAAACAACAGCAATGTGAACAACATCAATTTCATTGCCTATAAGTATATAAAAAAACTAAGATTAAAATGTTTCTGTGTAAATACTAGTAGTAGGTCATTATAATAATAACACTAAATCACGTTCAAAATATAATATAATATAATATATATATATATATAAAATGTATAAAGAATATGTATAAAAAAGGGTATATATATATATATATATATATATATATATATATATATATATATACATATAAATATATATAAAAATGTGTAAAAATGTATGTAAATATATACTAAAGGAAGCATGTGAGGGATTACCTAGCCAAGCTCTTTAATTTTAAAATACATAAAATAGATATTAAGTCGTTTAAGCCAGGATAATGGCAAGCATGCAAACGGAGCTGCCAAATTAATTCTAGTCTTTCTAGTAACAATGGAGCTGGGCCTCCTCTCACATTGGTAGGTACTAGGTCTATCCCCTTGAATTTAAACTCGTGGTTGGGGTAGTCTCTAATATGCTTTGCCAAGGCGTTTTCATATTTATTTTTACTTATACAGTATTGGTGTTCATATACCCATTCCCGTAGTCTCCTACGGTCTTGCCAATGTAGAATGCAGGACAAAGCCTACACATGGCTAAGTAGACCACCTGTTTAGTTTGGCAGTCAGTTTTGTGTTTAATATCAAATTTTCTATCACCTAATGAAAAGGAGTATTCTGTGTCCATGAATTTGCAAAATTTGCACATGTTGTATTTAAACATGCTCTTCCTGGTTAAAAACAGTTTGTTGTCCCTTTCCAAAATCTCCTTTAGGTTGTCACCTCTTCTATAGACAGTTCTAGGTTTAACCATAAATTTCTCCCTCAGTGTTATGTCATTGGTTAATAGGCTCCAATTAGGAGCATTGAGGCTATATGTACAAATAAAATTAAACATTGCTGGTATAATGTTCTGTACAAAAGGTGAAGATTCGTTAGTAGAGGTTGTGTTCAAAATCAGCATGTAAAAAACAGTCTCTCTCTTATTTTGCACTTCTTTTAGCAACTCCAACACCATCCTAGTTGGACAGCCTCGAAAGTGACACTGAGGTAATCCCTGGAGTATATCTGCGATCTCCCCCATCCATTGGAAGATTCTTCTGAACATTTGTTCCACAGCATAGGAGTCTTTGGTGATCTTGTGGCTCTGATGGATCTAGATTTTTTGAGGTGAAGCATATTCATCAAATCTGGGTTTGACATGGCCTTTGTATGTATGTTAAAAGGTCATCCAGCTGCTGCAAGTGTCGGGTCAGATACATCCCGAATGGGGCATTGTACTCAATCTTGGTCTGATGCTCCCTTGATCTAGATGAGAATCCCTTCATGATAGGTGGGGCAATGTAGCCAGTTTGCAACCCATCTTGTGATGTATGGGTTAACATTTAAGCTGATGAGTTTTTCAATATGAGTAACCAAGTTTAAAAGGCATGATCTGCCTTTGACAAATTCAAAAACTGGGGGATCCAGTCTGCAAAATTATCCCTATGTTATTATTGAGGTCCATCCATTATGATCTCCTGGCTTTGCAGATAATTTGGGGCTGCAATCATTGGTATAGCTCTCCTTTGGGGGGGGGGGGTTTGTTTGCACTGAACCTCAGCAGCCAGTATGTTGGCAATGTCTGTAGGATCAGTAATCTTCACATCATTTTGAACTAGTTCTGAGCATATCTGGAGTTTTGTAGAGTTTGTTTATGGCTGGGGTCCACCAGACTGGACGCTTGCCTTTGGTACTAAGAGTCTTTTGTTTTTAGTGAGCATATTTTTTAGTAGTTCACATTCAAACAAGAAGTCATCCCATCTTGTGGTCATGCGGGCTGCTCTGACCAATTGTCCTTTTATGACTGATCTTTTTTGTGTTAGGGGGTGACAACTTGAGAAATGGAGGAAGGCATTGGAGTAAGTCTCCTTTCTGAAAATTTTTGAGGTATAACAGCCATTATAACCAAGTCCACGTCAAGGTATGCTACTCTTTCCGTACAAAAGGAGAATGTAAATTGGAAAAATGTAGTGGTGGAATTGAAGTATGTTATTAAATCTTCTGCTTTGGTTACATCACCTTCAAAAAATTAAAATATCATCCAAAAATCGTGTATAATAGCAGATATTTTTGGATGGCCTGTTATTATTGTTAGATAACACAAATTGCTTCTCCCAGTATGCCATGACAAGGTTGACGAAGCTGGCCCCACAAGGTGACCCCATTGCTACGCCAACCTTTTGGAGGTAAAATTTGTTGTTAAATGTCACAAAATTGTATGATAAAGTTATGTCCAGTAATTTCCCCACAAGGTCTAGTTCTTCATGTGTAGCCCCATTGGCACGCATTGATGCCATTGCCCATTTTATACCTTCCACATGAGGTATGGAGGAGTAAAGGTCTTTAACATCCACTGTTAGGAAATTATTCTTTGCACAAAAAATTAACTTGCTTAATTTGTCCAGGAAGGACCAAGAATCCTTGCAAATTTGGCTTTCCAGCAAGATATATTTTTTCATATAATGATCGGCAACCTTAGCGCATGCATATGTTACACTATTCCTTGCTTCAACAAGGGGGCGCATTGGGGGGTCTTGCAAACTCTTATGAATTTTTAGGATACCGAATAAGATCGGGATCCTTGGGGCAAGCATGATCAAATAATTGTATAGGTGAACATCAATTCTAGATTCAATAAACATGTCATTAATAAATGACTTAATCCATGAAATGGCAATGTTCATTTCACCTTAGTGACCTCCATATAGGTGTCATTTGTGATAATCTTAGTCATCCTGACAATATAGTCTTCCTTACTCATAATTGCCGAGCCTCCCCCTTGTTGGGTTGCATAATTCTTACTGGGGCTTCCTTCAAGATTTTAAGCATGTATTTCTCTTCCTTAGTGATATTAAAGCCTGTAAGGTTTGACTGCACTTTCTGCTGTAATAAGCTTCAGACAGCAAGTTCGCACATCTGTTCATATAATAACATAATAGGGTGCAAAGGAGGATTATACACGCTTGAAATATAAAAATCACCTTTAGTGTTATTATTCTGACCTAACAATATGTTAAGGTTTAAATTCCTAACAAAACTCTTGAGGTCGATTAGTGTCCTAGCGGTGTCCGCTCGTGAGGTAGGTACATACATAAACCCTCTTGACAACAGGTCAACTAAATCAGGAGCAATGTCAACCTCGGAATAGTTGAAAATTTTAATTTAACGAGACAAAAAGCAGTTTATATGGTGTGTTGCTTTACAACATTAAACTTTCACAATACTATAAGGACGTGGCTCGTTTTCGTTTGTGGTCATTTGTTGCTGCTTCTTGAGTTTGTCATTTATTGTTTTGTAGGTTATTTTTCTTGTTATGGGCTTCCTTTGGTAACAATCCTAAGCTGTTGCGTCAGAAGTTTTTGTATTTTCAAGTTATAAAAAAAACAGTTGCTTAAAAGCAATCTTTCTGATCGTATACATATTATCCAGGTATTCCATTCTTTTCTCTTTAGCACTCTGCAGATGTCCTTTTATTCACATTTTGCATTGTTCTGTACATATGGGTTTTCTCCTCTTGATACCCGAACGTCCAGCCAGTATACAGAATATTTCAGTGACTATATGGTGAGTGGGACGTCTGATGTGGCCAGCAGAACATGGGCCATAAAAGTGTTGTCTGCGCACACCAGACCTCAGAACTTCTCATCTGCCAGTTTAACATCAGGTGTTCCTGCCTTCCTGGCCATCAGATTATCAAGAAATCAGATAAGTACCCCATTGAGCAACCTTCTTTTTAGTTATTGTTTTTTAATGCTTGCTCATGTCATCTAGAAAGGGCAAGTGTAAGTGCAGCCATCAAATACCATATAAAAACACCCATGATCTTTGCTTGTTTTGTTTGGGTAAATCACACAACTACAAGGCCTGCCCTATCTGCCAGGCTTTTGTTCCCAAAACGCTACATAGCTGACTCCATGCATTCAACTTATACTTGGAGAACCAATGTCTTAAACAGTTAGCGCTAGGTATGGAGGGTTCTTCCAACTTGCCTGCCGAACCACCAAGGAAGAAGGCCAAGACTGCAAGGCCTGCTACTGTCACTGTGCCTCCACCATCTGGCGCTCAGCCTGTGGCCAATGTCGGCCTGAACGTTCGGGCCCCCCCCCCCAAGATATAGTGGGTACCTCTTCAGAAGACACACAATCCTGAGCAGAAGGCACATCCATGGAGGCTTTACGGTCATCGGTCTCCAATGCCGAGGGGGAACCAGGGCTCTTGGCAAGACATTTGGATCCCTTTGTCCCTTTGCAGTCGTCAGACCATAGGCCTTCCTCTGTTCAGAAGCCCGCTAGGCCATCACTCAAAAAGGAGGAGAAGAGGAAGCATGTATCCCTGCTACAGAAAGTTTACCAGATTGGCAGGCTTTCTCTCAAAGCCTGTTTAATGCTTTCATGGCCCTATGGCCTACTGCAACTGGGACTTCCACGATCCCTCCTCCAAATCTGAGCCCTAGGCCTCAAGCCTCAGAACCCTATCCGGTGGAAGAGGAAGAGTACTCTAATTCTTCTTGAAGAGTCTCTGCCCTACACCTCTCAGCTCAATTCCCCACATGGATATAGTTCCCCTAAGGAAGAATCTGGTGATGCAGATTCCCCAGCAGAAGATCTAACCTTTGGGGAAACTATAGCTAAAATGAGGGAACATTTTAAGTGGGAATCATCTCAGATGACTGAGGTACAAAAAAGGTATTATGACCTTATCCAGATGGACTCCCCAGCCCCTACTGCTCTTCTTCACATTCTTCCAGCTTTCCTGTATGCTTTTTCAGCACCATCCTTGAAACCAGACTCCCAACCCCCAGCTCCACGCAGACCTGATAGGTTTTATAAAGTCCCTGAGACAGCTAAATTTTTAGTAAAATATCCAGCTGCAGACCCAGCCACCATTTCTACCTCCAATGGACAAGGCTTCAAAACTACTGCCTTCTACTACCCTTCTCCCTGCTGACAAGGACAACAAAACCGTGGAGTGTTTGGGGAAGATGATGTATACATCTGCAGCTCTGGCTTTCAGAGCAATCAGTTACCAGACATGCACATCTAAACATGCTTTATCACTTTTGGAGAATATTTCCAAACTACTGCCTGATTCCCCAGACTCAGCATCCAAAGCTCAACTGTGCTCCCTTGTTTCCCTGACCTCTCAGGTTACCAGGCATGCTATCAAGTGCAGCTATGATGCTGTTTAGGGCTCAGCCAGGTCAGCAGCATCAGCATCTGCCCTAAGAAGGTACTCCTGATTATGCCTTCAGCCCCTACCAGATGATTTTAGAGCTGGTAGATACTTCTTTGGACAACTCAGCTCTATTTGGATCAAAGGTTGTAGACTTGTTCAAGTCCTTGTAACAAAAGATGAAAGAGATGCAAGATTTAAAGTATCTGTTGGTATCCCCAATTCCAAAGTTTCAAAGAAATTATCCCTCAAAAACTCAGTTCATCAGAAAGCACCTATGGCCTGCTCTCTCTTCTAGACCTAGGAAAACCACTAGGAAGCAATCCACCCCTGCTAGAGCCAAACCATCTACCAGCCAAATGATCTCCTTTCAAGACAGGGAAGGTAGTGTGTGACTACCTGCCAACATTGAAACCCCCACCCCCTCCCTCTGTCCCTCTCTCCTCACGTCTGTCTCACTGTCTCCAAGTGTGGAGACTCATCACTAGTGGGTTCTTTCAGTAATAGAACATGGGTACTTCATGACCTGGATCATTTCCCCCAAAGATAAAGGGAATTCCCCAGCCCCCAAAAGAACAACTTCCCCTCTTAACACCAGTGCTAGACAACCTTATGGCTCAAGGTACCATCCAGTTGGTTCAACAGTCTGCTGTGGGAAAAAAACTTTTACTCCAGGATTTTTCTAGTTCCAAGAAAAGACGGACCCTGGAGGCCAATTCTAGACCTCTCACATCTGAACTTCTTCCTTCATGTACCCACTTTCAGGATGCTTACATTGCCAACTCTTTTCTCACTCTTTCTCCCTCAAGGGTTCATGGCCAGCTTGGACATCAAGGATGCCTTTCTCCACATCCCCATAAGGCCCAACTTCAGTAGGTACTTAAGGTTCTCAGTTGCCTCCTCTCACTTTCAGTTCTCTGTCTTGTCCTTCGGGCTTTCCGCTGCACCCAGACTCTTCGCCAAGTGTCTGGCACCAGTGATTGCCTTCTGCAGGACACAAGGGACCAAAATATTCCCGTATTTGGATGACCTGCTCATTCAGGCAGACTGCAAACAGTCCCTCCTGCTACACTTACACAAAACTATTACACTCCTACAATCCCTGGGGTTTCAGATCAGTTACCCAAAATCTCAACTGGAACCTACACAAGACATAGTCTTCCTGGGGTGCTGGATTCGAACAGACGTCATGAAAGCCTACCTTCCTCCTCGAAAGCTGGAAAGCTTGTCATATCTGCTTTTGGTTCTTCACACCATGGAAATAACTGCAAGGCAGTATCTTAGGCTCCTGGGCTACATGGCTTCCACTATACTTATGCTGCCTTTAGCAAGACTTCACATGAGGAAACTGCAGTTGTACCTCAGGTCTGTTTGGACGCAGCATTCTCACCCTCTTGAGTACAGGGCTCACCTACTGCCCTGTCTCAAGCAGGAGATACATCGGTGGCTGAATGAGGTGTAGCTCAACCCAGGTCTTCCACTCCAACCCTCTCAACCAAAACAGATTATGTACACAGACACCTCAGACTTAAAAGTGCAGGGAGTGTGGTCAGTATCACACAGGAAAGAGCACATCAGTGTGAGAGAAATGAGGGCAGTACTACTGGCCCTGTGGGCCTTCTAAACCAGACTTCAACAAGGACCCCTTAAGCTGTTTGCAGACAAAACCACAGTGCTGTGGTATCTCAGTAAGCAAGGGGGGACCAAACCTTACTTACTTTGCAGACTAGGTCTCCTGGTGTGGGAACTGGCTACCAGTCAGGGAGTTACTCTACAGGCAGTATACTTACCTTCCCAACAGAATTCTCAGGCAGATTCCCTCAGCAGGTCCATGACTATGGTCCACGAATAGATGCGACACAGGGATGTCTTTTTGGACCTGGTCCACCAATGGGGTACACCTCAGATAGACCTGTTTGCTCCGCCATCAACAGGCAACTTCCCTCCTTCTGCACTATACTGCCAGAACCACTGGCGATGGAAACAGATGCCTTTTCAATTTCATGGAAGGGGATGTTTCTCTACGCATTCCCCCCTTCCCTCTTGTTCAGGAGGTCCTGCTGAAGATCCAGCAAGACAGACCAAAAATCTTGCTGGTGACTCCCTATTGGCCAAGACAGCATTGGATGTTCTTCGTGTTTCACTGTTGCAGTCCTCTCATTTGGGGTATCCCTGCCAGGGTAGCCCTCAGTCAGCCTGAATACCAGAGGCTTAGTATTTCTGCATCAGTTGCTGTCGCTTCAGGACTGATGTCAGGTCATCAGTAGTATAAAGTAAGGCAGCTGATGCCATTACATCAGTCTTTCTTGCCGAAGAGCCCGAAGCAGAAGCAGTTCGCATGAGTGCCGGTCAGACTCTACCTGAGTTTCGTTTTCTGAATTGAAGTTGAAGTGTTCTAAAGCTAAGTACCCCGTTGGGGATCCTTTTTTCTTGCTCTAACTGATGTCAGAAAAAGTTAACAATTGTCTCGCCTGTGGAAAGCAAATACCACACTGAGACTTTCATTCTTACTGCATCACTTGCTTAGGCCCAGACCACGATGTCCCGCTTTTGTGCTTTGTTCAACGCCAGCACTATAAGTCGCCGGGCCCTTATTGTAGCTAGATATTTTTGCTCTCAGTCCTCAATTTCCGATATGGCTTTGGTAAGCCATCCGACATCAGATCTTCTGAAAAAATGTAAGGATAAAGACAGAGACAGATCGCACAAGTCCAAACCTAACAATGACACTTCCATTAAGCTAGTCGTCAGTTCTCCAGTCCTCAGTGAGGTGCTTTCGCAGCCCCTGATGCCCGCTTCTGTGGATTCGCAGGACACTACCGAGACCCTTTCGGAGTCTGGTATGCCACAAAACTCTTCATCGACTAAAGATCCTGTGGTTGTCTCTACCTTGGATGGGTCCGGAACTCCTGAGCAGGCACTGGCTTCCGAGGAAGTACTTCGCACTACCGATTCTTGACAAACCAACTTCTTTCACATCTTCTGTTCTTTCGAAAACTACTGAGTTTCTAAGGCCCAGGGTACGAACCACACCCAAGAAACCGACGACCCCATCTCAGACACCTGCTTCCTTGCCTTAGTCTCAAATGCTTAAAATGGCAGAAGACCTTATAATGTTGATCAGGAGAAGCCAAGCTACCCCTTCCAAAAGAAAGAGATTTGTCCCCAGTAGTTTTATCTGAACAGGAGTCCAATGACTCCGTTGCCTCTGAATATGAAGACATGCAACCCCTCTCTGCTTATGAGGATTCTGATGCAGAGGAATCCATTCCTTCAGCCTCTCTACCCAAAGATTTCTCCTTTGGGGAAACCCTTCATACTTTAAGGGAGCATTTCCAATGGGAATGTCAAGACTACCCTCAGTCTAAAAAGAGACTCAGGTAATTTTTAGATCTTCCACAGCACAGACCCCTGGCCATTCCTCCTGTCCTGGATGTTGTGCATGATGTTTTCATGGAATCTAGTTTAACTCCTGACACCCTCCCTCCCGTTCCCAGGAAACCTGACAGGTATTACAGAGTCCCTTACTCTCACAAATTTCTTTTCAAAAATCCTACTGCTGACCCTGAGGTTATCTCCCAAAGGCCTAAAGGAATTAAAGCAACTTCTGCTAAGAATCCCACCACCTCAGATAGGGATTCCAGAGCTTTAGACAGATGGGGTAAAAAAGTATACACCTCTGCTGCTCATGCTATTAGAGCACTAAATTGTCAGTTCCATATGCTAAAATTCCAGCAGCATACCATGGAACTCCTCAAACAAAAAATATCAACTTTTCGAGTTGCAATATTTAATGCATTCTGCAAGTCAAGTAACTAAGCACAATTTACACTGTGGTTTTGATGCCCTAGAAGCATCTTGCAGGACAGCAGTCACTGTTTCTGTCCTTAGAAGGCATGCTTGGCTTAAGTAACAGCCCTTGCCAGACCATGTCAAATCTATATAAACTATTGGATGCACCCTTGCACAAAGACAACTTATTTGGCACTAAGGCAGAGGAGGTCTAAAAAAGATGGGAAAAAAATCTAAATCTTTGTAGACAGTTAAGGATTTCCTGCAGGTCCAGCCACCCAGGTTCAGTAGGCATTGCCCCTCCAAACACTGCTCTTTGTCTGCCCCCTCCAGGTCAATTCAGCCCAGACCTCGGGGAAGCAGACCCTCCCCCAGACAACAGCCACAGGGAATGCAGAGATCAAAGCAATGGAGTACCTCCACTTCTAAACCAGAGAGTGCAAAGCCTCCCCCTCATGGTAAGAACTCAGAATGACTCTCCACTTTCACCCCCTCCCTTTGCCCACCTGCACTTGCCCCGGGAGGAAAACTCTCCTTCCATGCAAGCACCTGGGCCACCATAACCAATAACCGCTGGGTCCTCAACATAGTGTCCCAGGGATGCAAATTTTTTTCCGCACTCTACCATTCCCAAAAGGGTTCCATGATCTACCTCCAAACTGGTGAGTAGTGGCCAAAAAGCAAGTCCTTTCCCTGCTGTCCATGAGGACAATATAGCATATTCCTGCTAAACAGATAGGCCAAGGTTTCTACTCCAGGCTCTTCCTGGTACCCAGAAAAGAGGGCACCTGGTGCCCCATCCTCAATTTATCCATTCTAAATACCTTTCTGCTGATACCAAAATTCAAAATGCTCACCCTTCAGCAACTACTACCTATGCTCTCCAGCGATGCCTGGCTAGCCACCCTAGACCTAAAAGAGGCCCACCTACACATCCCATTCAGGGAATCGTGCAGGAAATATCGATGTTTCAGGGCAGGATCTCTGCACTTTCAGTTCTCTGTGTTTCCTTTTGGCTTATCTTCTGCTCCCAGAGTTTTCACAAAATGCCTGGCTCCTGCCATTGCTTTTTGCAGGCAAAGAAATATTCAAATTTACCCATACTTAGACAACTGCCTAATTCAGGCAGACAGTCAGGAAAAGCTGCTCAAGCACCTGGCCTTTGTAAAGGACCTACTGACCTCCCTAGGGTGCACTATCAATGAAAAGAAATCCAAACTAGTACCCACCCAAAGAAATTATATTCCTGGGAGAAAGCCTGGACACAGTATCCCAGATGGCATTCCTTACACCAGAAAAGCAAACTTACCTGACAGCCTGTTTCTCTCAACTAGCCACCAGACCCCAGTTATTCGCAAGGAAAATCCTGCAAGCTCTGGGATTCATGGCATCTTGCATTCTACTCATTCCATATGCCAGACTGCATAGGAGGAAACTTCAATGGTATCTAAAAAGCCTTTGGTGTCAACACTCTGGAAACTTTTATACCTATGATACCTTGTCTAAGGAACAATTTCCTTTGGTGGGCAGCAGCATGCTACCACAACAAGGGGCTACCCTTCTCACCACCCCATGCCACCCGGACCCTCACCACAGATGCATCAGACTATACCTGGGGCGCACACCTGAATGGCAGGTGCATATAGGGCCAGTGGAGCCCACATCAAATACATCTGCACATCAACCAAAAAGAGATGTTAGCTATCCAGCACACATTGACAGCTTTCAGACCCCTTCTCTTCCCAGAGGCTGTACTGATCAAAACAGACAACACCGCATTGATGTGGTATATCAGTAAGCAGGGAGGGACTCACTCCTACCTGCTATGCAGGCTCGCCATGACCATTTGGCACTCAGCCATGCAACTACACCTGTTAGCACATTTCCTGCCAGTCTCTCTAAACTCTCTGGCAGACAACTTAAGCAGAAATCATCTGGACCCAGACAAGTGGCAGCTAAACCAAAGAACCTTCACCCTTATAACTCAGAAATGGGGCACCCCAAAAGTAAACCTCTTTGCTTCCCACTCCAACCATCAGCTTAACAATTCTGCATCAGGGAGCCTTACTGCAGGGCCTGGAAAGTGGATGCTCTATCTTTACAGTGGTTCAGCCTCTTGGTCTATGCATTTCCCCCACTATCTCATTACCAGGGTACTGCTCAAAATAAAGGAGGAAAACCCAAGGGCAATCCTAATTGCCCCAGACTGGCCAGCCCAGCACTGGTACCCACTGTTGCACAGCCTGTCCCCACTGGCACCATGGCATCTCCCTCAGATCCCAACACTCCTGACCCAGAGGGAAGGGGAATTCATGCATGCCCAAATGCAGACCCTTAATTTGGCAGCCTGGCTTATTCCCTGACCACTGTACAAGCTGCCAATCTCAGTAAACAGGTTCTAGATGTTATACTTGAGGCCAGACGCCCTAGCACTAGAAAGTCTTAAGCTGACAAATGGAAAAGGTTCTGCACCTGGATCCAGGCTAAGGGAGCCGATATGGCACAGCCCTCCCTACCTCTCATCCTGGATTACCTAGCTGACCTACTACACAGTGGTTTATCCTTTTCCTGTATTAAAATTTATGCCTCTGCTGTCTCTGCTCATTTCAGCAGTGAGCAACCTCTTTTCTCACACCCTCTCATCAAACAGTTCCTCAGAGGGGCTAGCAACTTGAGGCCACCCAGAAGAGCACCTACCCCAGCTTTGGACCTAAACTTTGTGTTAGAGAAACTCATCCTGCCCCCCTTTGAACCAGCAGCTTCAACAGAATTAAAGTTTCTCTCATGGAAGACAGCCTTGCTTCTGGCCATCACTTCAGCAAGAAGAGTATCTGAGATACAAGCACTAATGGCTGTTGAGCCCTTCATCATTGTCCATGCTGACAGGGTCTCCCTCAGGACTAACCCATCCTTCATGCCAAAAGTGGTGTCCAGTGTGGCTCTCAACCAATCCACTCATTTGTCCACCCTTTTCCCTAACCCACAAAACAAGGGGGAAAGAATACTGCACTCTCTAGATGTGCACAGACAGCTCAGATTCTACCCTGGACAGGACTAAATCATTCAGAAAGACTGATCAGTTGTTAGTCAGCTTTGCTGCAGGAGCAGAGGGTAAAGCCATATCCAAGCAAACCATTTCCAAATGGATAGCACACTACATCTATATTTCTGCTACAAGCAACACGGGAAACCTCCCCCTAAGGGGGTCAGAACTCACTCTTCCAGGGCAACCTCCATCTCTACAGCTTTCCTCAGAAGAGTCCCCACAAGGGACATCTTGGAGGCTGCAACATGGACATCTGTTCATACCTTCGCCAAGCATTAGCACCTGCCTATCTTCTCCAAATCCAGGGCAGGCTTTGCCACTGCAGTCTTGCAGGGCATCCTAGCCAGCCCCTAGTCTTCTTGACTGTCTCTACCCTTTTACTCAGCTTTGGGAATCAACCCAATTGTGATGACTGCAAAAGTGAAACATGAAGAACATAGTACAGTTGGTGTACACTTACCATAAATGTAGATGTTTTGAGTGTATTCACTGTTGCAGTCCTGGTTTCCCTCCATCCTCCTTTCTCTCTCACTTATTACATGGAACATTTTGGTATTACTTTCTACTGGTGGGTTCTTCCACCATATCCTGGCTCCCACTTGGGGGCTCCTGACAGGGCAAGAAAAACTGATGTAATGGCTTTGGCTGCCTTACTTTATACTACTGGCGACCTGACATCAGTTCTGAAGCGACAGCAACCGACGCATTAATATTAAGTCTCTGGTATTTGGGCCAACTGAGGGCTAACCTGGCAGGGATAACTCAAATATGATGACTGCAACAGTGAATACACTCGAACATCTACATTTATGGTAAGTGTACACAACTGTACTTTCCCCCTCTTCCTGCAATTATCCAAGGGCAATCATCACAGGTTACCCCTCAGAGTGGATATTCTCACACAGGACAAGGGAACCCAAATCCACCCACAGTGGTAATCTCTTCACCTCACTCTGTGGGTGATAGGATCGTGATCCCTTTCAGACACCTTTACAATGAGGCCATGCTCGCTGTCCTGCAGGAGGCCAGGAAACCCAATACCAGGAGACCTTATGTGTCCAAGGGGAAAAGATTCTCCATATGGTGTCTTAAAAGTTAGTTGGACCCATTGCAAAGTGAAATTTCTCTAGTACTGTCCTACCTGTGTGAACCTTTGCAGACAGGATTAGCATTCTCATGCATTAAGGCCCATTTGTCTGCCATTTCTGCATGCCTTCCTTTGAACACCCCCTTAGGTTCCAGATTGTCTGCAAAACTGTTCTTCAAGGGGGTACTTCATCTCAGGCCATCAAGGAAGCCCATTCCCCCTCCATGGGACCTGAACTATGTTTTAGAGAAGATCACAATCCCCCTTTCAAGCCAGCATCCAAAGCTTCACTAAAACACTGCACATGGAAGACTGCCCATCTAGTGGCTTTTACCTCAGCTAGAAGAGTGTCTGAGTTGCAAGCCCTCATGGCTTTTTCACCTTTTCTCATGTTCCACAGAGATAGGGTAACGCTTAGAACTAGCCCATCCTTCATGCCCAAGGTGGTTCATGACCTTTCTTTAAACCAAGCCATCCACTTACCCACTTTCTTTCCCAACCCTCAGGGAGACAGTGAGAGAGTCCTAGATTCCTTGGATGTTCACAGACAGCTCAAATTCTATCTGCACAAAACCAGGCCCATCAGACAGACTGACCAGCTGTTTATCTCTTTCCATCCCAGGGCCCTAAGAGAAGCAGTATCTAAGCAAACCATTTCAGCTTGGATTTCCAAAGCTATTACCTTTTTCTACAAACAACACTGAAAACACGTGCAAGGCAGTGTTAGCACATTCCACCAGGGCAGTGGCCTCTTCTGGAGCATTCTTCAAAGGCTTGCACACTTCCATTGTCTTTGAAGCAGCCACTTGGTCTCCTGTGAACACCTTCACCAAGCATTACAAGATGGACCAGATTTTCATGTCCAGAGCTGGATTTGCCAGGGCTATCCTTCATGGATTCCTTGAGAACTCTAGTAGGCCACCTCCCCTTTCTTCACAGTGAACTTTGGCACTCACCCATATGTACAGAATACTGCAACATGTGAACAGAAGGACATACAATTTGTGTACAATCTTACCATAACCATAGCTGTCCTTTTCTTCCATGTTGCAGTATTCTTCCCTCCCACCTACTCCTCCTATTATCTGGCAGTTCCCTCTTTGGATGGCATAAGACTTGCATTACCTTCTGTGGGACTGATTCCGACTGGGGCACTTAGTTCTGAGGTCTGGTGTGCACAGACACCACTTTTATGATCCACGCTCAGCTGGCCACATCAGACGTCCATCGCACCATACATTGAAATATTTTGTGTACTGGCCGGACATTCAGGTAGCAAGAGGAGAATACCCATATGTACAGAATATTGCAACATGGAAGAGAGGAACATCTATGGTTATGGTAAGATTTTACACAACTTTTCTTAATGCCTCCTCTTGTTCTGTGAGATCCCTCCTGTTTTGTAACACTTTAACCTTTGTCAGCCCCTTCAAATGATTCTTATTACTTTTTAGCCAGATCACTTTTTCTTTTAATTCTATAGTGTTTTTAAATTGCAATTTCATGTTATCCCACTCACTAGCTACAACTTCTAAAGTGCATTTTATCTTTCCTAATAACTCCTGGATAACGTCCACTACCCATTCCTTAAATTCATCTCTTTTTAATGACTAGGTTGTGAAGTACAGGTGTCTCATCTCTACTTCATTACCCTGCATTTTTATCTTATAATTATTGGTATGTGATCAGAAATAGTTATTGAATGTATGTCAAAGTTCTCAATTAAAAGTACATGTTCCTGTGAATGCAATGTCTGTCTAGTCTACCCCAGTTATTTTACCTCGGTGAATAATTCATAGTTTCTACTTCCGAATTCATATCAAATATTTTCATAAATTTCAGAAATCTACCCTATTTTGTTACATTTTCCCTTTTAGGCCCCCCCCCCCACCAGATACATCTTCATTGTATGCAAATCAAATTCCAGACCCAACCTATAAGTGATATTTCCTGCCGAAAGCTGATTATTCCTCCTAATGTTTTAAGCTCCAAAATAGCAGTTTTAGATGAACTATTAAATACATGCCATCATAATCCTCATCCCTTGCCATTAGCCCCTTACTACTAGAAATATGGTATTATCATCTTCTTTCATGACTGGAGCTTCTCTAGCAGTTAATATAATTACTCAATGTTTCTTTTTCCCTGATATTTTGCAGAATATTCATCCTGAAATCCTTTCTTTATCAAATTCGCATGTTCTCTTCTTTCCAAATTGTTTCCTGTATCGTTGCTATTTGCACTCTGTTTTACTTAATATAATTAAGTACTTTTTTCTTTTTGGCTATACCTGTGAGACCATACACATTCCAAGGTAATATGGAAAGTGGCATCATTATGGTAAGAAATCATTATTTCCAGCTGTTATATATGGCAGCTTTTTGAAATGTCTGTTTCCAGCTTTTGTGATGTTTGCACCCATTAATGTTTGACAAGTTAATCCATTATATGGTTTTCTGTTACTAACAGTGGAATCTGTATCAATTTTGCCAGCTTTTTTTTATAATAAAAACAAAAAAGCACACCCCAAAGATCCCCTATAATTTATTAACTTAGTAAAAACATAGACAACTATGTACATCTTCAAATAAAGAAGTTTAATCATTCTAGTAGGAACATTTGTGAGAAATAGCAGCTAAAACAGGCCCTAATTAACCGGTAAATGAGGTTCATAGGTTCATAGGTTTATACTAGGCTATCTGCCCTAAGGCATTTATAAGCCTAGCCCAAATTTTTGTGGCTTACGCCACCCCTTATATGAAAAAATACTGTGCCCATTAGTTTGTTGTGCCTCTGTCCAGCAGTGACACACAGATGATTCCCGGGGTAAACCTACGATCTCCCATCCACAGGTCTAGATTTCTCTTGAACAGAGTCAGCGAGGTGCTCTGCCTCACATGGACCAGGATTTTATTCCACAGCATAGGGAGTCTCTGAGTGATAAATCTATCCCTCCAGCACGTCCTATTTATATCCATGCTAAGGTTTAAGTCGCTTGCTCTAGTGGTTTTGGTGGATTTGGATTTTTGAGGTGGAGCATGTCCATTAATTCGGGTTGGACATGGCCTTGTATGTCAGGCACATGTCACCTCTGAGCAGACGGTATGCGACTGAATAGAGCTGGAGTTTCTTCAATCTGGCAGCATATGACAGATTTTGGAGTCCCTTTATCCTTTTGGTGAGGAACTTTTGGGGTCTCTCCAATTGCTGCAGATGTCGGGTGAGATACATCCCGAATGGGGCATTGTACTCGATCATTGGTCTGATAAGTGAAGAGTACAGGGGAACAATGACCTCACTAGATCTGGATGTGAATCCCTTCATGATCAGGTGGGCAATGTAGAAGGTCTTTCTAACCACTTTAGCAATGTGAGTGTCAAAGAAAGGCCACTGTCAACCTGGGTCCCCAGGTCCCTGATAACCTCTTCTGTGCTTAGTGGATTGCCACCTATATGGTAGCTTGGGGTTACCTTGTTTTTCCCAAAGGGTATGACTATACATTTTTTGGCGTTTAACTTCAGGCCATGGCTCTGGCACCAGCTATCTGTTTCCGTGAGTCCCTTCTGAAGGATATCCGTGTCCGATGCACTTTCCACTATGGCCCAGTTTGCAGTCGTCTGCAAACTTTGTCAGCCAAAGTCCTACCATGTTGGCCAGTACTTCTGAGAAGTAGATGACAAACAATAGGAGGCCAAGGACCGAGCCCTGTGGGACACCACTTGTGACCGGCTTGGAGTCTGACACAGCGCCAGCAACTCTAACCCTGTGGGTTCTGTCCTTAAGCCAGTTTGCAACCCATCTTGTGACATATGGGTTTACATTTAAGCTGGTAAGTTTTTCTACAATACCCGAGTGGGGTATTGTGTCGAAGCCTTTGCAAGGTCAAGGTAGGCTGTATGGACTGCCTTTCCCTCATCAATGGCCTTGGTGACTGTTTCAAGAAGTCGACCAAGTTCAAAAGGCATGATCTTCCCTTGACAAAGCCAAACTGGGTCGGGTCCAATGTCTGCAAGTCCCCTATATCTTTGTTTATGAGCTCCATTATGATCCTCTCCATAGCTTTGCAGACTAGACTTGTTAAGCTTATGGGCGGTAATTACCAGGGTCCGTGAGGCGCCGCCTTTGTGGAGTGGGACAACAGTTGCCGTCGCCACTCCTTGGGCACGTATCCTGTGGTAAGGCTGAGATTAAACAGCTGCCTTATGTGCGGGTTTAATTCCTCATTTAGCTCGTGTAGCACACAGCCGGGGACACCATCCGGTCCCATTGATGCTGTGTTTTTAGCTTTAGAGAGAGCAGCTTTCACCTGCGCATTTGAGATGTCCGGGAGGCTACACTTGGCTGGGATAGTTATCTCTCCTTTAGGTGGGGAGAGGGTGAAGTTTGCACTGAACATGTCTGCCAGTATGTTGGCAATGTCTGTGGGTTCAGTGATTTTTGTATCATTTTGGACTAATTCTGAGCATATCTGGGAGTTTCCACCCAGGTTCCTAACATAGCTGAAAAAGGCCTTATGATTGTCCTTTGAATCCATGGCAATTTTTCTCTCAAAATTGGCCTTAGTTGATTTTATGAGTGCTCATATTTTTTACTAATAATGATCAGGGTGACTTCCCTTTTATGGATTTTGTTCTATCATGTAATAGCTTTCTCCTCTTATTGTAAAGTTTGTTAATGGCTGGGGTCCACCAGACTGGACGTTTGCCCTTTGTGGAAAGAGTCTTGGTTTTATTTGGGATTGCCTGATCCATGCAGTCCTGGAGGTGTTCATAGAAGGCATTTGTAAGGGCTTCCGCAGCTTGGGTTGTGGTTTCCACTGGCTCAGGGGCCTTGAAGGATACCACACCAGTCTTGAGTAGTGTGAAGTTTGCTTTAGAGAAGTTCTTCACTATGGTCTTTTTGTTTGGGGTGGGGCGGGATGTGGATTTCCAGTGAGATTAGTTTATGATCAGATCTCACCAATGAGGGATATACTTCGGTATGGAGCATTTTGTCCCCATGTTTGTGACAATGAGATCTAGTATATTTTCTCCTCTCGTGGGAACAGTGACTAGCTGTTCCATGGCATTTGAATTTATGAACTCCAGGAACCGTTGGGCTAGAAAGTTAGGGCTTGAGTAATGTTCCCAGTCTATATTCGGTAGTTGAAGTCACCCAATATGATGGTGTTTGGAGATACATTTATACCTCCAGTGTCTTCAGGAAGGCTGTGTGGGGTTCCTGAGTTTGAGAGGGTGGCCTGTAGCATGCTACAATTTGTAGAGCAGTTTTGCCTATGGTTAGTTGCACCTGGATGGTTTCGAAGCTTAGCGTTGCCACCAACCAGGAGGAGTGGGTATCCTTTATGAATATGGATACACCCCCTCCTTTTGTGGTGTGGTCCGGGTTTTGGGGCCGGAACGCATGATATGAGGTAAAACCTAATAGTGCCTGGGTGCTCTCAGGAGCCTTGAACCAGGTTTCAGTTACAGCACAGACATCGATGTTCTCCATACTGAGAAGGGCCTCGAGTGCGTGCATTTTGAGATTTAGACTTTTGGCATTGAGCAGCATTACCCTCAGTTTCTTCCCATTTTTGTTTTCTAGGGTGGTAGGTTTAGAATTTGAGCCTTGCCTAAAAAAGGCACTATCCTTGCTAAGGCTCATGTTACTGCCTATGCTTCTACTTACACCAATTGTTGTATGTTTTTTTTTTAATCTTTATTCCACCACCCTCATATGAACACTACTTGCATACTTTAAGAAAGCATTAACTTTTAACCTTGAAGGAAGCAATGTTATGTCTTTTATTGCCCTATTATCAGCTTGCCTCCAATAAAAAGAGATAAAAGAAAAATGTGTCCTCTGTTGCAGTCTGTAAAACAAGCTTACATATTTATTGCTAACAGAAGGCTTTTATATTCAGTGTTTTCATACTTACTTGTTTCCACTTAAAATTTATTAGATTAAGCCAAGTGCCTTAATCCAGACATTCACCTATGCAAAAGTAAGAGAAAGCATATTAAGCTCTACATATGTTATAATCTATGTATTTCTACACCCCGACTCCCACCTCAGCAACCCAAGATAACAGCCTATTGACTTAAACATGTTTTTGTCTAGCTTCTCTTTTGCAATGCCTGTGTGTCTTAATACCAAAAAAGATGAAAAAATGCATTTGTTTACTCAAATAACTTCATCGCATACAAGATTTGATAAAAATATTGTAGTATAAAATAAGAAATTTATATTGTGAAAAGTGCCATAGAAGTACTGTTAAGGAAATATTATTTTACTTTACCTTTTTTCCTTCCACTTTGATCTCCCCTCAGTCCTACCAAAGATTAATGATATGAAGTAAGGCAAATGTTTTACAGTTCCTCACAAGTTTAACAAAGTTAACAAAAGTCCAGTCTTTCCACTTATTCTTATACAACCATATTTCACAAACTGAATTCATGCTTTGCAGTCTCACATGTATTCACTAATTTCTGTGTTGCTTGTCTTCTTCCTGTTCATCTCCATCTCCCAGCTACAGATTCTGGTTCAGTTCCATGGCACTCCCAATTCTTCTTGTCAACTCCTGTGTTTTTCACTATCTCACAAGCATTTTCCTTTGGAACAGTTGCTTTCTCATGGCCATATTTGGAGCATACACACAGTGTGCCCTTTCAATTAACAGTTCCTGCTGTGGAATCCACTTTATTTGTCCTTCATAAAATTAATACAGTCTATTCCTTCCAGTTTCCCTCGTATAGCAGAAAATCTCAGATTTTCTTTACTTCCTCTCTCTCTTCTTATTCTAAGATTTTTTGAAACATCTCTTCATGAGCAGTCTTATACTCAGCCAGCCTTTTCTTCATTTTGACCTCTGTTTGTTGCAGTTTTATCAGCTCATCTGTTGCTTTATCTGTTTTTTCATCTGGCCTGTTGCTTTGACATCTGTGGTCATGAAGACTTTTGAAAGGCTGGTGTTAGCTCACTTGAAAGATATTACAGCTCCCTCATTGGACCCCCCCCCTTCAGTTTGCTTATCAAGAGTCAGATATAGATATAGATGGGAGATCGGGAGATCGCAGATATACCCCAGGGATTACCTCAGTGTCACTGCTCAACAGAGGCACAGGAAAATAATGGGTATAGTTCCCCATACTAAAGGGGTGGCGTAAGCCACAAAACTATGGGCTAGGCTTGTAAATGCCCTCGGGCAGATAGCCTAGTATGAACCTATGAACCTATGAACCTATGCAGTTAATATGGGCCTGCATTATATCTTGCAACATCTTGACAACCCAGGGACATTTGCAAGAATTCTGTTTGTGGACTTCAGCCCTGCATTTAATACAATAATTCCAGAACTTCATCACTTTTAACTGTCCCAGCTTTCCATTCCTGCTTCCACCTGTCAGTAAATCATCATTTTTCTAACCAATAGGAGACAACAGGTGAAACTGGGGAAATTTACATCTAGCTATCGCGCGATCAATACAGGTGTCCCCCAGAGATGTGTGCTCTCCCCACTACTATTATCCCTCTGCACTAATGACTGCACTTCTAAGGACCCCTCTGTCAAACTTATTAAATATGCAGACGATACAACTATCATCTGGTTCATCAGAAATGGTAATGAGTCTGCATACAGATGGGAGGTTGAGCAGCTGGCCCTTTGGTATAGTCAGAATAATCTGGAATTGAACACTCTTCAAACTGTGGAGATGACAGTGGACTTTAGGAGTGGTACTACAATATTATTCCCTCTCTTTATATTTAATATTGCTGTGTCAGTTGTGGAATCCTTCAAGTTTTTGGGATGTATAATCTCCCAGAACTTGAAGCGGGAGACCGATGTTCTCAGCTCATCCATTACAGCATGGTTTGGATCTCTGTCTAATCATGACAAAAATAGGTTACACCGAATAGTCGGGTTTGCTGAAAATATCATTGGTGCTAGTTTGCCCTACTTACAGGACCTGTACTATTCCAGGGTCATGAAAAGGACAGGGATTTTCATCACCGACCCTTCACACCCAGGCCACCATCTTTTTGAACTATTACCATCAGCCTGGTGTTATAGATTAATACACACCAAAACAAGCAGATACAAGAAAAGTTTTTTTCCCACAGGTCATCAAGTTCATAAATGGTTAACTCAGCTTATTAGGATGGGGTATTCCTTTTCCCAAGCCTCCAAGGATTTAGCAGTATTGTTTACATATTGTTAATACTTGTTCTTTCAGAGTTTATTTCAGTATTTCGTGCACCGAGTTGCACTTTGCACCTTGTATGTGTGTGTGTGTGTGTGTGTGTGTATATGTGTGTATATATATATATATATATATATATATATATATATATATATATATATATATATATATATATATATATATAAATGTTTGTTTGTCTTTTCGGCTTTTCCCAGTTAGGGTTTGCCAAAGTGGAACTCCGGTCCGCTAATTATTGGCAGTCAATTTTTATGATGCCGAGTTGCCAGCCTGATGCCCAACCTTCAGCGAAGGCACGCCCATTCATGCATGTCTTTCGGAGGCCACTCGACCGTGGGGAGGACATGCAGACTTCACACAGAAGGCACTCTATGTATGTATATTTACTTTATTGTCTTGTTCTTAATAGTTGCATGTATGTCATTTGTCTTGTTAGGGCGGCCACAGTGGTGCAGTGGTTAGCATTGTCGCTTCACAGCAAGAGGTTCTCTGGTTCAATCCTCGGATGGGGTGTCTTCTGTGTGGAGTCTGCATGTCCTCCCTGTGGTTGCGTGGGTTTCCTCCGGGTGCTCCGGCTTCCTCCCGCATCCCAAAGACATGCTGTAGGTGATTGGACACTCTAAATTGGCCCTAGGTGTGAGTGTGTGCATGTGTGTGCCTTCAGTGGAAGGTTGGGCGCCGGGCTGGCAGCTTGACACCGTAAAACTCCACTGCCAATCATGAATGGACAGGTGATCCGCTGTGGTGACCCCTAACCGGGAAAAGCCAAAAGAAGAAGAAGATGTCGTTTGTCTTGTTCTTAATAGTTGTATGTATGTTATTTATGTAATTCATGCTTGGAGAGTCACTGAAACCGGAGTCAAATTCCTTGTATGCATGCATACCTGGCCAATAAATGTGATTACGATTCTGATATCTGTTTAAAGCTCCTTCCATTTTTTCCAGCCTTTTGTTATTTGAGTTTATATATTCCTTCTTCAGTGTTAGATTTATTTTAATCAGCTCTGAGCACATTTGACTTATTTTTTTGTTCTAGATTACTAGAAGCCATGTCTTGCACCAGAGTTGGAGCTTTAGCTGATTTTTGCTGAACAGTTGCAGGATTCTTCCCAGTCAGTATTTTCTGTTCACCTTTTCCTAGTTGATTTTCTTTCAGGCTCTCTTAGTTTCTTCTTTGCAGGCATCCAGGCAGCATACTTACTAGTCCGTATCTGAATTTTAATCCAGCTGACAGTATCACTGGCTGTTTCTCAATTTCTGTTTTCATACTGGGAGAGCTGAAGTTAAGCAATGATGTTAAGTTGTCATTCTCATCTTCATTCTTGCTGGATGGGTTCGGAGCCAATCCTCGGCTCCGACACGGCCTATACTATAGCTCGAGAGCTATTTTTACCGGCTCGAGGCAGCCCTCTATCCCACAATACCATGCGCTGACTCTCCAGATCTCGTTTGCCGCTTCGCTGCGAGGTTGCCTTTTTTTACTGGCTCAGGTCAGTAAAGAAAATTTTTTTCAGTAAGTCTTCAAACTTAGATAGTTTATAGTTTAATCCCTTACATTAGTTCCCTATCATTTTATTTTTACTTATTAGTGATATTTCGTTAAGCCCTACCCACCCCTTTAACTAATTTTATAATCGGGCCTACGGGCTTTAGTTTTTGTTACCCCCACCCCCTCCTATAGTGTGTGTGTGTGTGTGTGTGTGTGTGTGTGTGTGTGTGTGTTGTGTTCTTTGTCAGCCCCCTTAACTCCCCCTTGGTTTTAACCAAGTGAGTGTGTGTGCTGAATGTATTACTATTTAGGGTAATGTCCAAAGACGCTAAGGTCTCGGGATTCAAGAAGTGTGACTCGTGCTGTCAGAAAATGTCTCTGACAGATGGTCACACTTCTTGCGTCTACTGTTTGGGGCCTTTGCACCTGCAGGACTCTTGTTCAGTTTGCCAGGGATTTAGTTCAAGAGTCCTGCAGGAGCGTTGCAATAAACTTATGTTGAGGGGCTTATTGAAGCCCGATGACTCCCTGTCAAGTCTGGCTCGGGGAAGTCATCTAAGCCCGCCAAACCCTCGGCTCCAGCTTCCGAGTCGAGGACTGGCGAATCTCAGACTGCTTCGACATCAGCTCCAGTCGGAGCCGATACGAGCAAGACCGTATCCGCTCCGAAACCTGTATCGGAGCCGACTTTAGCGTGCAAGCGCTCTAGGTCTCCCTCACTAGAGTCCGTCCGATTGGCTCCAAGATCGCCCCTCCCATCGGAGCGGAGTCATAGGACTCATTCCTCCAGGTCGTCTAGGCTTTCTGACCACGATATTGAGAGGGTGGTCAGTAGACTCATAAAATCTCAGGCACTGGCCCAGATACTCCAAAGCCCATCTCACCAGACTGTGGCTCCCTCGATACCACCTTCGATTCCTCCTCCGACTCTCCAATCGAGTTCGGAGCCAGAGTTTTTCGGAACCATAATCTTGCCCACGTCGGAGCCGATACTTCCACCTTCGGCTCCGGCGTCGTTGGCTCCGACCTCTTCATTGGTACCGTTCGTGGAGAGGTCCGGGCGCCGAGACTCCATTGTCGGCTCCGAGGTGGCGAGTGGCATCGGACCCTTGTCCGACCCCGCTCTCCCTCTCGGAGCATCGGCTCTGGTTAGTTCACCCCGACATCATTTTCGGAACCTTCTCTGTCGGTGCCGGGGGTGCTTCGGAGCCGGGACTGTCTTCGGTGCCTGACAGGGGGGCTTTCGAGGTGATGAGGAGCGTGCTGGATCCAGTGTCCGCTCCAAGGTTGGGTTCTTCAGCTCCTCCCTCTACAGTGCCTGTTACGGTCTCTGGCCATCCTCCTGCAACTGACAGCAGAGATCCAAAGCGCAGGGTACCCACTTTGGGTGTCTCTTCCTTTTCCGAGGCCTCCCCTGAACCTTCAGGGGAACCCCCTAGGAAAAAAAAGTGCAAGAGGAAGCACGTAGACTCCCCCTGAGTCTCTCACTTCGGACACCGACTTGGATGAGTCGGAGGGTTCCTCGAGATCCCTCCTCTGAGGATGTCTCCTTTTCAGACATCCTAGAGATCCTGAAACAGAGGGGGAATTGGTCCACCCTCAAACCCTCCGAGGATGAGTCGGTTTACCTTGACGCTTTTGGGTCTCACCCTTCCACCTCCTGGGTGTCTCCTCCTTTCAACCCACTGATGGAAGTAGTGGCCACAAAGGCATGGGCAGCTCCTGACTCAATGGAACCTACTCCTAGGAGACCCTCAAAATTTATTTCTGCTCCGGAGGACAAACCATTTCTAACCAAAGGTGTCTCGGTAGATGCTATGGTGGTAGCAGCCGCCACTAAGGAGGAATTAGCTGATCCTTCTGTACCTGTTCATCCTCCTAACAAAGAGTCTAGGACCATGGACAGGTACGGCAAGCGGACATTTGCTTCAGCGACCTTTGCCATGTGATCGCTGAACTATTTATGTCATTTCACCCGCCTTCAGAGAGATTTGCTCAAAAAACTGGGTGAAACCATACAGGATCCTTCTGCTGCGTGGTATCAGGACAAGATTAACTCCCAGCTAGCTACCCTGAATTCCATTGCCAACTCCTCCATGCGGCTTATATCCTATGCAGCCGATGGAGCGAGTAGGGCCGCAGGCACAGGTGTTGCGTTGAGACTGGATGCCTGGATGCGAGACTGTAATTTTGCTGGTCCCTTCAAGGCGTCCTTCACCAACACCCCCTTTGATGGTTCAGAGTTGTTTGGACCTCAAGTGAAGAATAACCTCACCAGGTGTGAGCAAGATGGTAAGACTCTCTCTGCCGTGGGAGTCCATTTTTCCACACCATCTAGACCTTACCCCAAAGGTCAGAGGGGTGGAAAGATGTGGTTCCGCAAACCACAGGGAGTCACTCCAGTCGCACGTGGTGAACTTCCCCCCAGAGGCAGAGGGGGGAATAATAATAGACGTCGCCCCAGGGTCAGAGGGGGTCCACAGAACCAGGGTTCCAGAGAATCCTTCCCTGACCAACCCTTATAGCATCCCTGAGACGCTGCCCGACTGTCCACCTTCGGAGGCAGTTGGGGGAAGATTATCTCTGTACCCGGAAGCCTGGCAATCCCTTTCTCAGGACACTTGGGTACAGTTGATTATATCCGAGGGTTACAAAATCCCCTTCATCTCCCCTCCGATCCAATTGCCAAGACCCCTCCCAAACGTACCACCCAGACAAAGGGGTCAGGCACAGCTAGAAATAAAAAGCTGTTAGAAAAAAGAGTCATCCAGGCAGTCCCAGCAGACCAGCTAGTATCCAGAGTCTACTCCAGGTTCTTTTTGGTTCCAAAAAAGACAGGAGACTGGAGACCCATTTTGGACCTCAGCAGACTGAACAAGTCTGTGCAGAAGACAAAATTTCATATGGTAACACTGCAGTCCATTCTACCCTTTTTGGGCAGAGACAACTGGATGTGCTCGTTAGACCTCCAGGACGCGTACTATCATATAAAGATACACAGGCGCTCCAGAAGGTTTCTCCGCTTCCGGCTGGGAGCCAGTCATTACCACCTCAGAGAGTGACAGACATACGGCAGAATGTTCAGCTACTTTTTCAGTCCAACAGAATTCAAGCCAAGTTAGTACTGAAAACGTTAGGCCTCATGGCAGCGGCGATCCTTCTCCTTCCTTTAGCTCGCTTCCACATGAGAATTCTCCAGTGGATGCTTTTTTATCAGTGGTCCTTTCAACAGCTCCCAAGTACTCACAACATCTTGATAACCCCATCTTACAAGAGACACCTCTCCTGGTGGATGGTCTCCCCTCAACTTCTTCAGGGAAGATCTTTGTTCTCCCCCTCCAGTTGCCACAGTGACAACGGATGCCTCCCTGATCGGGTGGGGGGGCATTATCAGGGCAGAACTGTCCAGGGCACATGGCAACAATTAGAATGCCACCTGCACATAAATGTCCTAGAGATGAGAGCAGTGCTTTTATTGTTGCAAGCCCTTCAGGACTCTCTTCCCACCGGGACTATAGCAATTCAAACAGACAATATGTCTGTAGTGTGGTACATAAACAAGCAGGACGGAACAAAGTCCTATCCCATATATTGAGAAGCACTCAGACTTTGGCAGTGGGCGATCTCCTGTCAACGGTTTCTGATAGCAATGCACATCCCCGGGAGGTCCAACGTCATTGCGGACAGACTGAGCAGAACAATTCTCATGCCTCACGAGTGGTCTCTAAATCTAGCGGTAGCAGAGAGAATTTTTCAGAAGTGGGGCCAGCCTTGCTGCGACCTTTTTGCAACCCCACAAAACAGCAAGTGCCTCGACTTCTTCACTCTCTTCCCTCTACCAGGCCATCCCCCCAGAGACGCTCTAGTCCACGATTGGCCTCAGGGTCTCCTATACGCATTTCCCCCCTTCCCGCTGATTCCACAATTAATTCAGAAAGCAACCGCATTGAGATCCAAAATGATCCTCATTGCCCCTTATTGGCCTCGACAAGTATGGTTTCTGTTCCTGCACCATCATCCACTGGAACAGCCCTGGCATCTGGAACCCCTTCCAGACCTTTTGACCCATCTAACGGGCAAGCTGCACCAGTCTCTTCGTTCCCTCAACCTCACAGCTTGGTTGCTCCACTTCCAACCATAGCCAGGCTTCCCTTCATTTCTCTTTGTGTATGTGATATCATTCTTGCTTCCCATAAGTCCAATATTAGGAAGACTTATGCGAGCAAATGGAAGCGTTTTTCTTTCTGGGCAGAAGCTAGGACCTTGGATCCTTTTAATGCTCCAATTCATAAAGTTCTAGATTTTCTGGCGGAACTTTTTCATTCAGGATCGTCGTCGGCCACTATCAGATTACAACTGGGGGCCATTGCCAGTTTTCATGTGGGGCTATCGGAAACTAATATTATGTCCCACAAACTCTGTAAAGCTTTCCTCAAGGGCGTATTTTTGCTCAGACCTCCCATTAAGGATCCTCCTCCACAATGGGATTTAAATTTAGTTCTAACATCATTAATTCTCCCTCCCTTTGAACCTGCAGCTTCTTGCTCATTCAAGCTTCTCTCTTGGAAAACTCTGTTTTTGGTGGCTATAACATCTGCCAGAAGGGTATCAGAACTCCAGGCATTGTCTGTCCGTCCCCCTTATTTGGTTTTTCATAAAGACAGGGTAACTCTCAGAACGAATCCTTCCTTTCTACAGAAAGTTTCTTCAGAATCAAATTTGAACCACACTATTGACTTGCCTGTGTTCTTCCCAGATTATTCAAACAGGGCTGAACAGAAATTGCATTCCTTGGATGTTCATCGCCAGCTGCGGTATTACCTAGACAGGACAAAGCAATTCAGAAAGTCAGACCAGCTCTTTCTCTCTTATGCTGAAGGAAAGAAAGGACTTCCAGTATCAAAGGTAACTCTTTCTAGATGGTTGACATCCATCATTACCTTTGTCTACCAGTTGAGACACAAACAACTCCCGTCTAGACCTAAAGCTCATTCAACTAGGGCACTATCAACATCAACAGCCTTTCAAGCAAGGTTACCGTTAGATGCCATATGTACAGCAGCTGCATGGGCTTCTCAACATACTTTTATTACCCATTATAAGCTTGATATAGCCTCCAGAAATAGAGCTGACTTTGGTTCCACCGTACTCAGGAGTCTGTTCCGTTGAGCCACCCAGGACCAAGGTGCTAGGGACGCTGTCCCATCCAGCAAGAATGAAGGCGAGAATGACAACTTAACATTAAGAAGTTATGTACCTACCATAACGTTCCATGTTAGTTGTCTTCTTCTCAGACTTTTAAAAGGAAATTTCTCAGGATCATTGCATCTGTGATTCTCATGATTCTCTTAGCTACGTTACACATCAGAAAGATGTAATGATTTCTCAAAAACTCATGGACCCAGCATTCACATTCTCTGGAGTATTAAAATCCCAGTTTTGGGCTTTATGAAAAGAGAACTACACTGGTGGAGGAAAAAATTTTTAGGAACCCAGGTCTCCCCTTCACTCCTCATACCCCAAACTAATCTTTTGCCACAGATGCATCATATTTTGCTTGGGAAGCCATTTCCATGGGGATAAACGTACAAGGTCTATGGAGTCTCTCAGACAGATCAATGCACATTAGTGTAAAGGAGATTTTGGCTGTGATCCATGCTTTGAAAACTCTCCAACAACTATGAACCCCAGGACCATTTAAAATGATTACAGACCATACCAAAGTCATGTGGTACATAAACAAACCGGGAGATAGAAGTTCATACCCCCTTTCCAGGTTGGCTATGATAGCTTGGAGGTAGCTGTTCAGCATTCCTTAACCTTCCAAGCATCTTACATCTCTTCAGAGCATAACATGGTGGTAGACAAGTTGAGCAGGACAATCACAGACCTTCACAAATAGAAATTGAATGATGGCAGTCTTCCAGGAACTGATCCAGTTCTGGGGAACACATCAAATAGATCTGTTCTCTTTTCAAAACAGATAACTAAACAGATTTTGTTCCTGGGCTCCTTACAAGAAAGCCTGGAAAAAAAAACAGATGCATAAAAAACTCTCCAACCTAGATCTTTCTCCTCCCTCCCTCCCTCCATAGGTTTCATAGCTCTTTAAAAAACAGGCAACAAGCAGTAAAGTGGTAGAAGGCACACTCTTCATTCCTAACAGTTAATGTCAGAGTGCCATAGGGATCAATCTTGGGATGTGTTCTATTTAATGTGTTCATAAATGACCCCCACACGCACACTGCTGTCAAACATGTTAGTCTGATTCAGCATGCAGGTGATTCAACTTTCATCTCTACTGCCTGTAACATGCAGAAACTACAAAAGATAACCCAGCAATCTTTCTCTGCTTTTGACTGTTGGTTAAATAATTCAGAACTCGTACTCAACCACAATAAAACAAAACACCTTCTGTTTACTCCTAGAATACGTAAAGGTTACTCCTAAGAGTTTGGTTTGAGGCACTTGTTCACTAATAGTATTGTTTGATGAGGTACTTTTGAATATGCATTTATTTATTATTTAGACAGCTCTCACTGGCCAATATATTACATAATACCAGCAAATACCCTGCTGTAGCTGGCATCCTTAAACAATACCACACAAACAGCACTCTCTGCTCCAAAGATAAGTTATTGCTCAGCATCACAAAGTCACAAAACTTATCTGGAGACTCACTCTACTCCAACTGAGTAGCAAAATTATGGAATGCCCCCCTAGCCACCCTAAAGCAGATAGAAAACCACCAACAAGATGAAAAGGATCTCTGGTGCCCAGTAATGACTCCTTCTGCAATTCATATGGAGTTACATGTATTGGTAGCATGTCTAATTATGATTGCAGACTTTTTTTTTATAATACCCATTGCTCCTACTACTATTGGAACTGTCTGGGTATCTTTCTTCCACAGTGCTCTCATTTCTGCTTGCAAATCCTGATATTTTATAACTTTGTGCTTTTCTATTTCTGTATGGACAAAATGCTGTTTCTGGAGAGTTTGGCTTGAATCCAGTGCAATCCAAGCATAAATACTTCATTTTGCACTTTGTATAATGTATTTTGACTGTGCTTGTGACACCCGTGCACTGGCCCAGCAATCAAGGAGCTTCAATCCTCACCACTAACACCAGTGAGGGTTGTCCACATTGGGGAGGATAACAAATACACACACAGTAAAGTACAATTTCCCTTAAGAGCACACAGAGATCATAGTCAGTCCGGGGCTGGTTTCTCCCTTTCTCTCCAGATTCCCAATAAGACTCCCCACTGGCACAGCTATCAGGTCCAGATCTCAGTCTAGTGGTCAAGCTAAAACCTCCCGCACCCTCTCTGTCCAACCAGTGCTTTGTGTCCTTGCCCAAGTAGCTGACACACACATGCACACTTTGAGATGTGAGTTATATACAAACGCACACTCGTGGCGAATGCTGGCACAGGCTTATTGGAGTGGCTTGGCCAGTATCACTATAAACATACAATATACTCTATAGCTTAAATTATCTGTACACAAAACAGCCACAGTTGAAATGTTTACAATTATTTAATAATAAAAACACAAGACAATACTTCTTACTACACAGTGCTAGTCAAGAGTTCAGAGATCACAGGAAAATGCTTAAAATAATACAGCAGAATAGTTCTGACATCAATACAGAAGACAACTAATCTAATCTTCCTATTTCATAGGTATGTCTAACAAGAGACACTCAAGTCTAAGATCCTACTTACATACAGAGCACAGGCAGAATGCTGGCGAGTTGGAAGTTCTCAAGACGAATGCAAAATTATCCGATTTTCTCTGTCTGTCCTTAAATTGATAACACAGTACCACTGACTCAGTTCAGATTACATCATTAGTTTCTGTCTGCTCCCTTAAATTGATAACACAGTACCAAGGCCAATAGCGTCTCATGTCAAGAACTGACTATACCAATGTTCCGTATTTGATGAATTTCTTAAACAAACAAATGGAAAATTAAAAGAATATGAAGTGACTTTGCTTAACAGAAAGAAAGGGAAACTTGTGAGGGATATTCGTGATTATGAATCCAACAAAGCGTTCATGTCAAGGACTGAACGCTTCAAGCGCCGCAAGCAGGTTAGGTTTTGCCCTGATGACGCCGAAATCAAGCCTTCAACTCCTCGGCTTCGGAAGGAGGTTATACCTCTCATGAAGAAGACTGGAATGATGGCGACTTTCCTGCACTTCCAACAGCTGAGCAAAGGGACAGATTTTACCATACTTTTGGAAATTGTCCTGCCCTCGATTCCTCCAGCCCAGGGACAGAAACGGACCTGGGAACAGTTTTCCAACCAAGGTGGGCTACGCTTTGGACAGAGGGGGTCAAAACGGGAAGACGGTAATGTTTGTTCTACACAGCAGAGTAATGGAATGTTAAATGTTACAGACTATGTAGTTAATCTTTCTAACTACAATTTTAGTGACATAGAAATGTCTGTATTAAATAAGGGTCTTAAATTTGTCCCTACAGTGGTTACTCGTTTACATGATATTAAAAGTGATGTGTTTGTTTTTTCTAGAAAATTGCACTTAAAATATTTTTTTAGTAAGAATGTTTTCTCTGCTTCAGAAATAGAAAAAGAGAGTTTAGATAGCTCTATGGATAGTTTTTATTCATGTGCTTCAGAAAATGATGATAATAATGCATATTGTATGTTTGATACTTCTAATGTTCCTTCATACAGTACTTTTATGCCTGATTCTCTTAATACTGATGTATGTCAATTTGTTAACTTGGTAAATCATTTTTCTGAATTAGAATTCAAGCAATTTATGAGTAATAGGTCTAATATAGTTTATAATATGTCTATTCAAGAATGGAAAGCATTGCTAACTCTGAGTAAGAAACATGATATTGTTTTCAAACCCTCTGACAAAGGCAACAAACTGGTTGTCATGGGTTTTAATGATTATATGGAAATGTGTATGCAACATCTTGGTGACAGCAATACGTGTAGAGCTGTGGAAACTGAAAACTTTTTTTCAGCTATTCGTGATTATAAGGAGCTAATTAATAAGGGGTTAAGACTTGGCTATTTTTGCCAGTCAGATGTTAAAAAAAAGTTTCAGACAACAGGCTGTAAATGGCCTTATTTTACTGCCTACCTAAAATTCATAAGAATCTACATAAACCCCCTGGGAGACCCATAGTCTCTGGGTCTAAGTATTTTCTTCATAATTTAGGTGTATTTTTGCATCACTTTTTGTATCCCTATGTCATTAGGTTGCCTTCCTATATAAGTGATGTCTTTGACTTTCTGGCTAAAATAAAAGATGTCAAAGTAAATAGGAATATGGTTTGGGTCAGCATTGATGTAAAAAGTTTGTATACAAGCATTGGACATGAGTATGGATTGGAAGCCCTTCGGTTTTTCCTTGGCAACTCTCCTGCTTCAGAATATGTTATGGAAATGGTTTATTTTGTTTGACACATAATTTTTTTGAATTTAATAATATTATATATCATCAGTTACAGGGCACGGCTATGAGGGCTTCATTTGCCCCCATGTATGCAAATCTTTTTATGGGTTTTTTTGAATCAAATATTATTTATAAGCATAGATTTTTTCAGGAACATGTTATTTATTATTTCAGATATGTTGATGATTTAATATTTTTGGTAGACAGTGACAAAGATACAATTATTGAATTTTTTAATGAAATTAATGTTAATAAATTTCATATCAAATTTGATGGCCTTAATATTGGTTACACTATCCCTTTTTTTAGATATAGTATTGGATATTTCAGATGGTGAGAATATCATTACCCGTCCTAATAAAAAATTTGAAGGGACTTGCCAGTATTTACATGCAAATAGTGGCCATCCTTTACATGTTATTGAGGCTCTACCTTATGGTGAAATGCTACGTATTTCCAAGTTATGTAATAGATCTGATGTATTTCATGAAGAAATGTGCCTTTTGGTGCAATCTTTTTCTACTAGAGGCTATGGTACAAATATTTTGGATAAGAGCTTCTTAAGATTGTGTACAGGTGTTAAACCCAGATATATAAAATCTATTCAACAAAGGGGGTGTAATACAATACAACATGACAGCTCAGGTTCTACTAAAGAAAATATTTATTTTGTTACTACTTATGGTAGTTTTACAAAACAGTTCCTTGATATTGTCAGCCAATATTGGCTTTATTTTTGTTCACTTAGAAATGTTCAACAATGGCTTGATGTAAATATGAAGTTTTCTTACCGGAAAGGCAAGAATATAAAAGATTTTCTTGTAAGATCTAAGATTAAGATGCCTGCATCACAAATATACATGGAACCTGCTAAAATTGGGACTTTTCCTGTGGGAGATGTAAGGTTTGTAAACATATTGTATCCAATTTTAATTTTATTAATAATGTTAAATTTGACAGTTGGGGTACATTTAGTTGCAATTCTGAGGGTGTCATTTATGCTCTAAAGTGCCCATGTAACAAATTTTACATCGGAAACAAAGAGGCCTTTTAAAATAAGGTTCTTGGAGCATTTAAGAGACATCAAAAATGGTAAAGAAGACAGCCCAGTTGCAGCACATTTTTTGGAAGCACATGATAAATGTAATGAGGGCTTGAAAGGAACTATTTTAGAACAAGTTTGTGTTTCTATGTACAATGATATTGATGTCAAGACTAGATTAGTGCAGAAAGAAACTGTATATATTTTAAAATTTAAAACCATGTTTCCTTTTGGGCTGAATGAAGAGCTCAACTGGAGAACATTAGTTTGTTGAATTGTTGTACTAATTGATTAATTATGTAATTATCTCATTTGCTATGTATATAAGCTGCTGCTGCATGCAAGTGTTTTATTCTCCTTGAAGGCTTTTGGCCGAGACGTCAGAGAGAAAGATTTTGTGCTTTTAAATAAATCCTGGTGGAACTTGTTCCTGTTGTTTGTTACTTTCTACTTGGTTCCTGTTGTTCCAGCTTCGTTCCATGTTAGTTGTCTTCTTCTCAGACTTTTAAAAGGAAATTTCTCAGGATCCTAGGGTTCATTGCATCTGTGATTCTCATGATTCTCTTAGCTACGTTACACATCAGAAAGATGTAATGATTTCTCAAAAACTCATGGACCCAGCATTCACATTCTCTGGAGTATTAAAATCCCAGTTTTGGGCTTTATGAAAAGAGAACTACACTGGTGGAGGAAAAAAATTATAGGAACCCAGGTCTCCCCTTCACTCCTCATACCCCAAACTAATCTTTTGCCACAGATGCATCATATTTTGCTTGGGAAGCCATTTCCATGGGGATAAACGTACAAGGTCTATGGAGTCTCTCAGACAGATCAATGCACATTAGTGTAAAGGAGATTTTGGCTGTGATCCATGCTTTGAAAACTCTCCAACAACTATGAACCCCAGGACCATTTAAAATGATTACAGACCATACCAAAGTCATGTGGTACATAAACAAAACGGGAGATAGAAGTTCATACCCCCTTTCCAGGTTGGCTATGATAGCTTGGAGGTAGCTGTTCAGCATTCCTTAACCTTCCAAGCATCTTACATCTCTTCAGAGCATAACATGGTGGTAGACAAGTTGAGCAGGACAATCACAGACCTTCACAAATAGAAATTGAATGATGGCAGTCTTCCAGGAACTGATCCAGTTCTGGGGAACACATCAAATAGATCTGTTCTCTTTTCAAAACAGATAACTAAACAGATTTTGTTCCTGGGCTCCTTACAAGAAAGCCTGGAAAAAAAACAGATGCATAAAAAACTCTCCAACCTAGATCTTTCTCCTCCCTCCCTCCCTCCATAGCTTTCATAGCTCTTTAAAAAACAGGCAACAAGCAGTAAAGTGGTAGAAGGCACACTCTTCAATCCTAACAGTTAATGTCAGAGTGCCATAGGGATCCATCTTGGGATGTGTTCTATTTAATGTGTTCATAAATGACCCCCACATGCACACTGCTGTCAAACATGTTAGTCTGATTCAGCATGCAGGTGATTCAACTTTCATCTCTACTGCCTGTAACATGCAGAAACTACAAAAGATAACCCAGCAATCTTTCTCTGCTTTTGACTGTTGGTTAAATAATTCAGAACTCGTACTCAACCACAATAAAACAAAACACCTTCTGTTTACTCCTAGAATAAGTAAAGGTTACTCCTAAGAGTTTGGTTTGAGGCACTTGTTCACTAATAGTATTGTTTGATGAGGTACTTTTGAATATGCATTTATTTATTATTTAGACAGCTCTCACTGGCCAATATATTACATAATACCAGCAAATACCCTGCTGTAGCTGGCATCCTTAAACAATACCACACAAACAGCACTCTCTGCTCCAAAGATAAGTTATTGCTCAGCATCACAAAGTCACAAAACTTATCTGGAGACTCACTCTACTCCAACTGAGTAGCAAAATTATGGAATGCCCTCCTAGCCACCCTAAAGCAGATAGAAAACCACCAACAAGATGAAAAGGATCTCTGGTGCCCAGTAATGACTCCTTCTGCAATTCATATGGAGTTACATGTATTGGTAGCATGTCTAATTATGATTGCAGACTTTTTTTTTATAATACCCATTGCTCCTACTACTATTGGAACTGTCTGGGTATCTTTCTTCCACAGTGCTCTCATTTCTGCTTGCAAATCCTGATATTTTATAACTTTGTGCTTTTCTATTTCTGTATGAACAAAATGCTGTTTCTGGAGAGTTTGGCTTGAATCCAGTGCAATCCAAGCATAAATACTTCATTTTGCACTTTGTATAATGTATTTTGACTGTGCTTGTGACACCCGTGCACTGGCCCAGCAATCAAGGAGCCTCAATCCTCACCACTAACACCAGTGAGGATGTCCACATTGGGGAGGATAACAAATACACACACAGTAAAGTACAGTTTCCCTTATGATCACACAGAGATCATAGTCAGTCCGGGGCTGGTTTCTCCCTTTCTCTCCAGATTCCCAATAAGACTCCCCACTGGCACAGCTATCAGGTCCAGATCTCAGTCTAGTGGTCAAGCTAAAACCTCCCGCACCCTCTCTGTCCAACTGTGTCCTTGCCCAAGTAGCCGACACACACATGCACACTTTGAGATGTGAGTTATATACAAACGCACACTCCTGGCGAATGCTGGCACAGGCTTATTGGAGTGGCTTGGCCAGTATCACTATAAACATACAATGTACTCTATAGCTTAAATTATCTGTACACAAAACAGCCACAGTTGAAATGTTTACAAATATTTAATAATAAAAACACAAGACAATACTTCTTACTACACAGTGCTAGTCAAGAGTTCAGAGATCACAGGAAAATGCTTAAAATAATACAGCAGAATAGTTCTGACATCAATACAGAAGACAACTAATCTAATCTTCCTATTTCCTAGGTATGTCTAACAAGAGACACTCAAGTCTAAGATCATACTTACATACAGAGCACAGGCAGAATGCTGGCGAGTTGGAAGTTCTCAAGACGAATGCAAAATTATCCGATTTTCTCTGTCTGTCCTTAAATTGATAACACAGTGCCACTGACTCAGTTCAGATTACATCATTAGTTTCTGTCTCCCAGGCTAACAGAAACTCAAAGTGTAACAGCCCTTTTGATCTTGCAGCTGGTCAGGAAACCAGAGCAATAAAATACATTATACATGTAAATTCTAGCCATTAACTCTGGTCTCAAAACAATAGGAAGAATTCCTTCATTCAGACATCTCGGCTCCGAGTTTTGAGATCAAACAATTATACAATACTTGACTTTTGAGCTTTCCTCCAGCAGAGTGGAATGTGGTTACATTTTTAAAGTTCAACATATACCATAATTTTCTTACATTTAACAGAACAAGCCTGTGGCTTATATTAATATTTACAAATGACAGAATTATTACAAAATTCTCTTTGGCTAGGCTGGCAGCCTTCACATATCTTCACAGTGCTATTGCTATTTTTTCGTATTTGTTGAGTAATTTGTATGAGAGTCCTTCCCGGTTTAGTTAGTTGTTTGTAGTGTAGTTCCTTACCTTTTGGCTTTATCTTTTACATTAAAAAATCAAGGCACAAAGCACCAATGTAGAGATCAACGCTCCTGTATCCAAAGCAAGTACATAAAACAAAACATCCATACACAGGAGCGAAATGGCCTCAGATATTCAATGTTCCACAATTCGTAATGGTTCTTCAACCCAGTAAGAAAAAACGAGTCAGCGTATAATCCAAGAAATAAAATGGTTCTTCAACCCAGTAAGAATAAACGAGTCAGCATATAATCCAAGAAATAAAATGTGTTCTTCAACCCAGTAAGAAAAAACGAGTCAGCGTATAATCCAAGAAATAAAATGTGTTCCCTGGTATAAATGATAAAGTACAGGTTAAACCCCTTTTACGTAGGAAAAGGCTAATACAGACCCCTATAAATGTATGAGTTAGATTATTTATTTATATACAAATTATATATATTTTATGATTTTTAAACATCAATGCTGTTTATAAGTATAAGTATTTGAAAGTTAATTTATACATTGTATGTATATATATATATACATTTTTTTATGCATACATCTTTACCTATATATTTATATTTTGATCTTTATGAGACTCGTTTTTTATGGATATCATTTTTTATGGATATGTATTCTGTTTTTTAATGAGTGATATATTTGGTCATTGATTAATCATTTTGGTTAATATTTGGTCATTGATTAATCATTTTGGTTAAACCAATCAGCTTCTTCCTTTGTGTATATAATCTACTTGATTTTAAAGCTGTTGTTGAAGTTTGAAAAAGCCGTTTGGTGAAAGCGCTCACTTGCTAGCTTAATAAATCATTTTATTTCTTGGATTATACGCTGACTCATTTTTTCTTACTGGGTTGAAGAACCATTACGAATTGTGGAACATTGAATATCTGAGGCCATTTCGCTCCTGTGTATGGATGTTTTGTTGTATGTACTTATCTTTTACATTAAAGAGACTCAGGACTGCAGTCTAGTGGCATTGAGGAGTTGCCTGTTCTGCTGTTAATTGGGAATCAGAGAAATAAGTTCAAGTTTGACCCTCTTATTGTCCACACAGCAATTTTGTATGTTTAGTCAGTTTTCTGTGCCTGTATGCCTGTTTGGACAGTTCATGGTTACAAACACTCGGTGACCATGCTGCTTAAAGCTTAGCCCCCCACCACCCTTGACTTTTTCTTTGTGATTTTACATTATAGCGATTCAAGACTACACTCTAGTGGCAATGGGTGGTAGTCTGGATTGTTCTAACCTGGGAATCACAGAAAAATCACATTGAGTGTGATCCTGATTGGCCACAAGGTTTTCTGTGTTTAGTCAGTTTTTTGTGCCTGTATAAAGCTGACTTGTTTGTATGACACAAACCCGACTACGGCTAAACACCGAACCACATAACACCGCACACTACACGAAAAACAACAAAACACTACACTACAACACATATCCCTAAGCCCTACCCCAAACTCCTACCTCCTAAGGTCCGACCTACCACCAACTCCTCTCCCCTGCACCCCCTAACCAACTCACCCTACACACACCTCTCCCCCACTGCACCCTACTCTAACGCACCCCTCCCCTACCTGCACCTCTACCCTACTCACTAACACACCCTCAACCCCAAGCCCACACCCACGACACCCACACTACACCACACTCCCCTACCTACCCCTCTTACACACCACCTCCCACTCTCACCACCACACCTGCCGCTCACCACTCACACACACACCCCCTAATATCACACACCTGAGTATTGCACATCCCTTGTCTTAGTTCCGCCCGGGATCTCGCACTACTACCCTACTCACTTTCAACACGTGTTTGTCGGTCTTACGTCATCCTGGCCTGTCGATCGGTTAACTGCTTCGGATTCGCTTGTCGGTCAAGGGTGATTCTGCTCATCACACAGTGAGTTTAGCAGTGCCCTGTATAGATACAGGCACCTAGAATTAACCTTCTCTGTTTAAAACTACTCTTGAGACTTCACTAGTTGTGCAAAGAGAAACTAGCTTGTATAGTGACAAGCATTCCCTCTCGAGTTTTGCATTAAATACTCCTGTTTGTACTTTATATTCCTTCAGCGACATCCTGATGAAGTAGAAAGGGCTTGTTTATGAACTTTCCTGCTAACGACGCACCCAGCTTAGTGGATATGGCCACATACATTTAGCAGTTGCCTCATGTTTACTGACAACCAACTAATTCTTAAACAAACTGATAATGTATGTGAGAGATGTAATCAATAATGTCAGTGGAGGCAAAACCCCTCACATACAAGCACTCATAATACCAGTCAGGTTGTCAGCAATGCAAAGACTGCCCCCTCCAGACATGGTAAGGATCAGACTCATGGACTCAGATATGTGCTATGGCTTTTAAAGTATAATCTTCCTAAACCCCAAGGAGCTTCCAGACATTGCACTTACAAAACATATCCTCAACAGTCCCAAAAATACTCCAACAAAACAACACCCGCCACTGAAAAGGGATTTCAGAGCTACACAGTTAAGAGTCTATACATAGCACAAGCAGAAAAGTATAATCCTAAGTGGAAAGGGATGATGATGAAACACAGGGAAGCTCAAGAAACAAGGAGAGGCTGGGATTTTGGATGCAAACTTTGATGCCCCAGCACTGGCCCAGTAATCAAAGGGCCTCAATCGTCACCACTGGCAGCAGTGGGGGACGTACACAATGGGAGGACGACAAATACATATACAGTAAAGTACAATTTCCCTTAAGAGCACACAGAGGCCACAGTCAGTCTGGGGGTGGTTTCTCCCTCTTTCTCCAGATCCCCAATAAGACTCCCCACTGGCACAGCTATAGAGTTGAGATCTTAACCAGGGTTCCAAGCCAAGTCCTCTAACACTTTTTCTGTCCAACCAGTGCTTCGTGTCCCTGCCCAAGTAGCTGACACACACTCACACACACATACTCACACACACACACACACACACACACACACACACACACACACACACACACACACACACACACACACACACCATACCTGGGAAAGGCTGGCACAGGTTTACTAGCTATGCCCCCTTCTGCCCAGACTATACGATAGTTACCACTGCCACCAGAACCCCTTATCAGCTACTTTAAGGCCCTTAACAAAGAGTGCCCAATCCAACTGTGTAATGTTACTGTGTAATGTTACTGTTAATTTAAATGGTAGTCTGACCAAGAGCAAGGCTGCTTAGGGGTGGCCATTACAGTGTCACAAAGTAGATATGTAAGTACTCTTAGAGCTTAAATATCTCTAAACAGACTAGCCACAATTAAAAGGTTTAAATATATTTAATAATAAATAATAAAAGGACAAGACAATACTCAGTAAACAAACAGTTATTCACAGTTCAAAATCACAGGAAATATTTAAAACAACATTGCATGACAGTCTCAAATAAAGAAATCATCTAAGCTATACTTTACTATATTCCTATCTGAATCTAAAGGAGTTACTATGCCCTAGAAACTTACTTACAACAAGGCAAGTGCAGATGAGTGGATGTTTCCTGGTTAAAGACAAAATACAAAATGCACTCTCTCTCTCGGTCTCTGAAAGAAATCTTAAATTAATATGAAATATTACTGCTTGGATGGCATCACTTTTTGTCACCTGACTTTCAGTTCACAAGTTAAACACCCTTTGGCAGATACTAACACAATTTAGCATCTCTCTGTGAAAAATACATATCTCTCAGATGTTTGCAGATCCTGGAAGTCATAAAACAATAAACACTTCTACAGCTGAAACCTAATAATTACTTCTCTTTCAAGACCGTACAAAAAAAACTTCCAGCCCTAGACATTGTGTCTGCTACTGCACTGAAACTGAGAGATAACATCTTCTGTTTATGGCCCGGTAATTATAAAAAAACAATTTAATGTCAACTATTTTTTCCAAATTCTTTTCAAGTTAACCTCCTGTGTTACAGTTTCCATTAAACACATTTGTCTAAACAATCACAATAATGCAGGTACTTTCCTGTTCTTTTCCAATAGGGCATGCTGTGGTTACATTTTAGCTCACTACTTTACACACACTTCTGTATAAAGCATATCAATATTCACAAATTACATAGAGTTATTTACAGAATTCCCAGTAGCTGGGCTGACAGTGTGACACAGGCCATTAAGGAGAATAACAATAATCATTCAGAATATTATATCCATAAAGTAACAGTATTCTAAGAACTAAACCAACATGGAAATGGAGAAAGGAGATTCTGCAGATAGGGATGACTGCAATTAGGGATACAGACAATAGGCAAGAGGTGGCAGGAATTTGTTGGAGAAAACTGGCAAAGGAACCAAGGTATTAGGAGCAAATAAATAGAGAGGGAAATATGCTAGAATGGGAAGAAGCCAAGAATTTATTGGGACTGCAGGTTAGAGATTGCCTTCCCTATCAGTGATTTATATCAGAGTCTAGGCAAAGAGAAAGAAATAGGTGGGTCCTACACAAAAGACCAGCACTGGTAGAGTTTTTAATAGAATTTGGAACAGAAGTTGCCATTAAAAAAGGAATAATTAATAGAGCATATAAAATATTGTATGATAACTATAAGAATCAGTCAGAGGAGGTTAGAAAGGATTGGGAAGAGAGATTGGGTAATCAATTCAGAAAGAAACAACGGGAGGATATATGTATGTCTACCAAATATACAACAAAATCTAGAAGATTTAGGATTTTTGCCTGGAAATGTTTACATAGATATTTTTATACCCAAAGTAGACTCCAGAGAATTTTTCCTCAGGCAAGACAGTAACATTGGAGGTGTGAAGGGGAAGAAAGAGGTAATTAGGAACATATTTTCTGGGAGTGTGGTGAGTTGGCAGACTTTAAAGATTCCTTCTGGGATGCACTGTCGGAGGTGCTGGGTGGGCAGATTGGTCTGATGACAGAGATGATTTTTTGAGCTATGATATAGAATTGCCTAGACATGGTAAGACCTTGCTGTGTCTAATAATGGTGGTTGCCAAAAAAAGCAATTACTAGAAAATGGAAATCAGAATCTAAACCAACTGTATTGGAAGTAGTGAATGTAGTAACAGAGATAAAACAACTGGAATTGAAATCTTTAGAAAAGGGTAAGAGCAAACTACATAGGAAAACATGGGAATTGTGGGAACAATACATACAAGGGAGGAATGAGGCCTAAAAAGCAGCAAGACTTAAGTGAGCTGTGTAATGTTTGAGTGAGAAACATTGGGTAGACTATAAGTGATGTATAATATTTGCAACTGGGAGTGTGCCAGTATGTTTTGTGATGTAAAATGTAAGCGAATAGGATTGTGTCGCTGTAATTTGTTTTCATTTATGTAAATGTATGCTTACCTATGTAGTAAGTGATGGTTTAATGAAGATGTTTCTTGTTTTAAAAAAGAAAAAGCAGGAATTGAATAATTTCTGTAATATTGCTTAGGTTATATAATATGTATCAATATATGTGAAGTATAATGTTTGTTATGTTAATACCATTTGATTACTTTTATATGAATGTAAATTTACCTATGTCACAAGTGCTAATTCAATAAAGGTGTTTGAAAGAAAAAAAAATACCACCCACCACAACGCATACAGCCACATCTCAGAGAGCCTCAACTTCTAAGTCCATAAGGCAAGCCACCACACAACCCAGTATTTTGTTCATACTCCATTGTGAGAGATGCGTCTATATTACAACATCGAAACTTTAGTTCATTGAATAACTAAAGCCTGATCTTGTAATATCGGCAGCTAAAATTGTCGAACGGCTGATTCAACCAAGGGACATTCTTCCCTTGGCCAAATCAAAAAAAAAAAAACTTTACACCTGAAATCAGGCGGGGGGGGGCTTCTCCCCTCACCCCCTAACTAAATATACCAACTCCGAGATCGCTCCAAATTGGAGAAACGGGCATACTCCACATAACGGCCAAGGGAAGTGTTTCCCTGGTTTAAATTGGCCGTTCGACAATTTACGGTTTTGATATTACTAGTTCGAGCTTTACTTATTCGATTAAGTAAAGCTTCAGTCTTGTAATATAGAACCTGAGAGACATAGATGTCGCATTCACCAGGCTGAGTATTTAGAAAGTCATGGTCAGTTGCCTACCATGGATCAGGATTCCCCCAGATGATGCATGCATTTAAGCCATTGGATAACAAGTACCAGTTTGTCTTAGTCATAGTCCATGTGGGTGCAAATAACTTGAGACATACCTCCGTTGACAGTGTAAGGGACAGATATGATGGAGCTCTCATATTGTACGTCCAGCCTAATATGAGCCTAGCATTGATCAGCATTTTACCTTCTCCAGGGTGATGCCATTATATGAACGGAAGATGATTAACTTTAGGAATTGGTGTCACTCCAAGGGGTACAATATTTGTCAGAATGGGGGATGCTCAGGTGACCATGCTGCTTTGCCAGGGATGGTCTGCACCTGTCCCCCGTGTAGGTTTTCAAAAATTGGCTAAAACGTAAGCCTCCCCATTATGCCTTTATCTTTTCAGGCCATGCGAAGCTGACAAACCTTCTGACATAGAAAAACAATCCCAGAAAATGTTATGGCGTTACTGGTGAGTGCCTGGAGTCTGAACAAGAAACTGCACTGCCTCCAAGCTATCCTCAACCTGGAAAATGGACATTTTTGCAGTTACCAAGACATGGTTTAAGCCATTGAGAGCACCTCAACAGTGCAGGGCTGTAATGCCTTCCACACATTTAGACCAGCTGCTACGCAGGCAGAGATTATAGGTGGAGGTGTCTTGATTAAACAAATTCAACTCAAGGCTGCTCATACAAGATAATGAGTTTCTCCATGTTGAAATTACTATAGGCAATGTTCCATATCATATCCTTGCAAGCTATAGGTTCCCTTCTATGACTAAGGAAACCTATAGCACATACTTAATGGAGAAACTCACCATTCAACCCAATACCATATTCATGGGTGACTTTAACTCATTATAAACTGAGGATCATATATGACCCCAGTCTTGCAGGCCCAGAGATTGATGGACTTTGTCAACACAAACATCCTGATCCAGATAATCCATATCCCCACTAGAGCTGCAGACATACTAGATCTGTTTTTCTCTCACATGGGAGAATGCTGCATCCTCCGTACAATGTCCCCTTTAGTAAGGCTTGACCATAAAGCTGTTTCCTTTGAAATAAAGATTGAACCAGGTCCCATGTTGACCATGTAATATTTAGGTGCTATTCTAAGACAAACTTCCTACTATTAAGTGATAAGCTGGCAAAATTTTGAGCCCATGAAAATCCTGGAAACACTGCTGGCTAAGCAGTATTGTGCACAGAGACCCTGTAAAATCATGTTAAATAGATGAATAGAAACAGCTGTGGCTACCAGGCAATCCACCCTGTTGAAGTACCAGCATTAATAGGTTTTATTGCAAAAGGAAAGAAGCCATGGCAAAAACTAGAAAGTGCAACACCCAACAGGATAAATAATCTCTCATCGTCTAAACAAACAGCTCATGGAGGCAAATCAAGTCTACCAATGCCAATTTTTTTCTCCAGTCATCTTTATTAAATTTTCACATATGACAAAGCAATCTTACATTTATATAAATGAAAAACATAACAAAATGATAAAATGTTGGTTGCAAACAGTTTACATCTTGAACACCATTGAAACAACTGTAGTTGCAAACATTATACATCACTTATAAACCATTCAGTCATTGTCTGTTAAGCATTATATGGCTCATTCAAATCCTGCTTCTAAAACCTTGTTTCTGCTCTGAATATATTGTTCCCACAATTCCCATTTTTCCTATGTAGTTTACTCCTTCCCTTTTCTAAAGATCCCAATTCCAGTTGTTTTCTCTCTGTTATTATATTCATTACTTCTAGTAAAGTTGGTCTAGACTTTGATTTCCATTTTCTAGTAATTGCTTTTTTGACAACCATCATAATTAGACTCAGCAAGGCTTTACTATGTCTAGGTAATTCCAATTCTGTAGCATAACTAAAAAAAAAAATCATCTCCCCAGTCAGTCCAATCTGCTCACCCAGCATCTCTGACAGAGTGTTCTACAGGGAATCCCTAAAGTCTGCCAGCTCATTACACTCCCAAAAATATGTTCCAGCTGCCTCTTTCTTGCCCATCACACCTCCAACATTTGCTGGCCATCTGAGGAAAACTTCTTGGAGTCTACTTGGGGTATAAAAATAGCTATGTAAAGACTTCTAGGCAAAGATCCTAAATCTTCTAGACCGTGTTATATTTGGGAGTTATACATATATCCCCCCATTGTCTCTTTGTGAATTGCTTATCTAGTCTCTCTTCCCAATCCTTTCTAAGCTCCTCTGATTGATTCTTATAATTATCTTGCAATGTTTTATATGCTTTAATAATTATTCCTTTTTAATGGCACCTTCCATTCTAGATTCTATTAAAAACTCTAACAACACTGGTCTTTCATTTAGGAGCTCCCTATTTCTTTCTCTTTGCCTATACACTGATATCAATCTTCGAAATGGAAGGCAATCTCTAACCTGCAGTCCAAATAAATTATTGGCCTCTTCCCGTTCTAATACTGTTCCCTTTCGAGTTATTTGCTCCCAATACCTTGGTTCCTTTGCCAGTTTTCTCCAATAAATTCCAGCCCCTCTTGCCTGTTATCTGTATCCCTGGCCACAGTCATCCCTATTGGCAAAAATCTCTTTTTTCCATTCTCAGACTGGCTTGGTTCTTAGAATACTACTTGCTATTTTATGAGTATAATGCTCGGTATGATTTTGGTTGTTCTCCTTAAGAGTCTGCATCCAAAATCCCAATCTCTCCTTATTTCTTGAGCTTCCTCCTTGTGTCAGCATTATTCCTTTCCACTTTGAATTATAGTTTTCCGCTTGTGCTGTTTACAAGAGCCTTAACTGTGTTGCTCTTAAATAGCCCCTAAAATTAGGTAATCCTAGTCCGCCTTATTCTATTGGTAGAATCATCTTATCTCACTTGACCCTTGCCTTCTTTTCCCAGATAAAATCCTTCAGCTGTTTTTTAATTGCTATCCACAACTTCTTCTCTGGTTGATAAAAGTATGACTGACCTCTGTGTAAGACTAAAGGGACTAAAAACATTTCCATATAACAAAACTTCCAGTTTCTCAGTTTTTTTATTATCTTCCCTTTAGTCTCTTCCCACATATTCCTAGCTGCCACCACAGAGTCATTTATAATCCATACTCCTAAATACTTCATTTTATCATGTCCCCATAAATATAGATATTGTTGGACCAATTTGTGAGTGGATACATAATTTACCGCTATTGCTTTTGTTTTAACTTTATTAGTTTTGTATCTCGAGAAGATTTGAAACTGTCTTAAAATGTTCCATAACACTGTAATGTCCCTTTCTGGTTTTGTCATGTATAAAATAATATCAACTACAAACAGAGACAGCTTTTCCTCACTACCATACCAATTATATCCTTGAATTTCTGAGTCACTTATTTTCTTTGCCAATGGTTCTAAATATAATGCAAACAACAAACGGAAAAGTGGACAGCCCTGTCTGGTTCCTCTACTCAAGCAGAAATTATCAGAGAGGACCCCACTCACTTTAATTCACGCCTCTGATCTCTCATTTATTCTTCTAATCAGCCTTATAATTGTATCAGGGAAAGCAAATGCTTCCATTGCCCTGCTCATGAAGTTCCAGTCTACTCTGCCAAATGCTTTCTCTTTATTAAGATCCAATAAAAGTTGTACTTTCTTGCATTCTGCTTCCCTCTGGATCATCAGTGTTTTGTTAATATTGTCAAAGGTTTGCCTCCCATCCACAAAACCACACTGATCCACATCTATCAATTTTGGTATCACTTTTGCCATTCTTTTAGCCATTATAGACATGAACACTTTATAATCATGGTTTAGTATTGACATGGGCCTGTATGAAGCTGGATCTGATGGATTTTTACCCTGTTTAGGTATTACCATCACCTTCTTCTAGGATGCTGGTACTTCTCCTCCTCTTAAAATACTGTTAAACAAAACCTTCCAGATCTTTATCAGTTTTTTTCCTCCTAACTTCCAAACTTCCACAGGAATGCCATCTGTTCCTGGGGACTTTCCTGTAGATTAGTTAGTTATACATAGCCATTTTTATCTCATCCCTTCATAGCCTAACTGTTAGTAATTGAGCCTCATCTACCTCTAACTTTGGCATATGTAATGCTTCCATAAACATTTCCATTTGTACCTTTTCTTGATTTCCATATTTCTCTGCTTTATAAAAAGTTTGAAATATTTCTAGTACTTCTACAGGGTCTCTTGTTATCCTCCTTGTTATGGGATCCCTAATGACTGCCCTTTTCACTTTCTGTTGCTTGAGTTGTTGTGCTAAAAGTTTTTGTGATCTAGAATTATTATAAAAAAAACAGTTGCTTAACAGCAATCTTTCTAAACTCGTGCATATTATCAAGGTAATCCTTTATTTCTTGTTTAGCATTCTGCCGTTGCTCATTTTCTTGTTTTGAGAGATTCCCCCTATTCTGCAATAGTTTAACATTTGTAAATCCCTCTTAATAATTATTGTTACTGTTTAACCATATCTCCCTTTCTTTTATTTCCAACATAGTTTTAAACTCCACTTTAATTTTATCTCACTCCTTAGCTGTTTTCAGAAGATAGTTCTGTCTTATAAAGTAGCTCCTGCAATAATTCCACAACTCGTTCCTTAAATTTCTCACGTTTCATCTGATAGGTAGGAAAGTGCCAGTGTCTCATTTTTATTTTACTACCTTGCATTTTTATTTTAGTTAATATTGGTGCATGATCTGAAATAGCTATTAGGTGCATTTCAAGACCTTCAGTTTAAATGCACATGCTCCTGTGAGATATAAAATCTGTCTAGCCTAGCCCAGTTTTTTGTATCTCAGTGAGTAATATGTAAATTCACTCTGAACTCTTAGTACTGAATTCACATCTTCCATGCTAACCATTTTCATAAATTTCTTCAAAAATATACCCTCCTTTGTTTTATTTTTCCTTCTAGCCCCCCAAACACATCTTCACTGCTGCAAATCAAATTCCACTCTCCTCCTATAAGTAATATTCCTTGCTGAAAGCTGATTATTTCTCCCAGAATTTTCTTAAGCTCCATTATAGTAGTTTTAGGGGGGGATGAAAGTGCATGCCAGTGTAATCCTCCTCCCTAGCCAGTAGCCCCTTTGTACTGTATATCTCACATTATTATCTTTTTTTTCCTTCTTCTGTCACTATTGGAGCTCCTCTTGCAGTTAATATAAGTACTCCTCTTTTCTTTTGTCCCATATATTCTGCTGAATAACCATCCTGAAAACCTTTCTTTATCAAATTCACATGTTCAGTTATTTCCAGGTGTGTCTCCTGTAGCATTGCTATTTGCACATTACATTTTTTAATGTTGTTCACTGCGCTTTCTTTTTTATATTTATCTGTAAAACCATTCAGATTGAATGACATTACAGAAAGCATCATTTTCTTTTATAGTTATTATTACCACCTTTTATGTATAACTGCTGTTTTGCTAAATGTGTAGTTCCAGCTTTTACATTACAAGTGCATACTGTTCAGCAAATTGGTCTTTTATACAGTTGTTTCATGTCATATCCATTTGCGCCTATGTCACATCTTACATAACTTTGTTTTTTTTTTTTTGAAAGCCCTCAAACAGAACAAACAACCCCCCAAAAATCCCTCCTAAAACCCATGGACTTAACAGTAACACACAATACTATGTTCATCTTCAGATATTGAAGTTTTTGCTTCTTATGTTCTAAGTTGATAGCTACACAGACAGGCTAAAGTTAACCAAAAAGAAAGGATTAGACATGCTAAGATACATGGTACAGCCTGTGCTATTATTATAGCAATAACCCACGCCTGGGTGTGGGTAATGCTAAATTTACCCACGGTTGGCGTGGTTTGGTCCCGAGGGCAAAGCCCGAGGGACCAAACAAAGCCAACCGTGGTAAATTTAGCATTACCCACACCCAGAAGTGGTTATTGCTATTATATATGACATTATTTAAGAAAAGAAACTTTTACTTTTCTTAAATAATGGCATAGTATAATGCCTGTTTACTGCCCTTCCGCAGATGTCTTGCTTCCGCGGCAGTTCTGATGTACTGCGCCTGCGCAGTACATCAGAGTTGTGCAAAGCGGAGAAAGCAAGATCTCCATTGCTTTTTAGTGTTCGCTATGTTAAATGAGTTTAACATGGCGAGACAGTTTAAAATAAGCAACGGAGATGTCCGTTGCTTATTTTAAAACTGTCTCGCTATGTTAAACTCATTTAACATAGCAAAACATAAAAAAGCAACGGAGATCTTGCTTTCTCCGTTGCTTTTAAACATTACTCGCTATGTTAAATGGGTTTAACATAGCGAGACAGCATTAAAATAAGCAACGGACATCTCCGTTGCTTATTTTAAAGCTGTCTCGCTATGTTAAACCCATTTAACATAGCGAGACAGTGTTTTAAAAAACCGAGTTATACTAATGGAAAAAAGTCCGGGCGACCGGACCTTTTTCCATTAGTATAACTCAATTTACAACGGGCACGCTGGCCAATCAGCGTGCACGTTTTGGGGGATTCATGGTATAATAAGTGCTATTTGATTTTGTATATCTGTTGCTCTCCCAGTTGAGAAAACACTTGAGTGCTTTCAGTAAACACTTTCTCCAAGCCATTTCTCTGTATCAAATTGTTTTCTAGTGACATGCAAACCAGACACAAAACTGATAAGGGTACCTTGTTTATCAGAAAAAAAAGCCTTACAATATTCAATATTCTTTTTCATTTACATGCTTTGTAATAAACTTGTGACTGGATAATGCCAAGGGTTTCTACCCAGTCATTTCCCTATGCATGTATAGGAAAAAGCACACTGATTTTTTTTTTTTGTCATACTGTCTTAACCAGACCCTTCCGCTCTCCCCCATCTTCTCCCCTTCTCATTTTTTTTCATTGCAGTGCCTACATATCTCAGAACTGAACAAAGAAAAAGAGAGAATAAGGATGAACAAGAAAAAACAAAAATGCCTGTTAGTTTTATCCCTATTGCATTTAAAAAAAACTGAGAGAACTTGACTTCAAGTCTAACTGGTTTTGTATTATCTTTGAAGCTGTCACACCTGAGAAAATCCCCGACTGTTTTCAGGGAACATTATGTACTAGTCAATTTCTCTGTTCTTTTTTCTTCTTTTCCCTCAGCCAATCCCCTTCCAACAGACTGTCTCCATTTTCTCTTTATCAGATCATCTCCATGGAGGCATGAATACCAGCTGCATAAATGCTACTTAGAATACATATTTGCAAGTGCTAAAAAAAAAAAATATGTAATATTCAATATTCTTTTTTATTTACTTGCTCTCTGTCTTAAAACAAAGGTCCTTAATCCGTCACTTCCCCGTGCAAAAATTAATAAACCACATTAATTTCAACTCTGTCATGCCCCCTTAACTAGACACCCTTTTTGCTTTTTTTTTATCATTACATTTCCTATGTTTCTCAAAACTGCACAAGAAGAAAGAGTAGAGGGGAGAAAAATAAAAGCACATGTTTACAATCCCAAGTTACACCCAAAAATAGCATGCAAAGAAAACCATGCAACACAGGTACAGTACTAAGAAAGTGTTTTCTTTACTTAAAGTTAGCGTTCTCCCCTCTCTTCCCCTCCCCAAAGCATTTTTCAGAATATTAATGACATGAAGTAGGGCATATACTTTAGAATCCCACAGTCAGCAAAGAAATTTTGAAGAAGTCTAATATTTCCAGATTTTCTTGTGCTGTCATGTTTCACAAATATAATTATTGCATTGTAATCCCACATTGTTACTGATTTTATTACGTTTCTTCTCCATCACCCAAATCCTGTCTCTGCTGCATTTCCAACATACTCTCGATTATTTTAGTCTACTCTCGTGCTCTTTTCCTTCTCTCCAACATTTTCTGTTGAAATACTGAAAAAGGTTTCACAGGTGCATTCTCTCTGTGGACTTTGATGCTAGAGGAACAAGAAGCCAAATCTCCTTGTTTCACAGCTCAGTTTTTGTTGGACAAACTGTTGTATTTCCTCCTTGGCATGCACTTCCATCAAATAACGATTTTGACCCCTCCAGGGAAGAATACCTTGAAGACAGCTGGACACAGGAGCTTGAATCTCATACCTGTCACTCAACATTCTCTGAATAGAGGAATGAATTTCCTTCTCTTTTGCCTTGTGTACAATGAGTAATCATTTTCCACAAACACTCTTCTGTCTCCTACTTGTATTTTTTTGTCCTTCTGTTTTGACAAAATCAACTCTCTCTGCTGGTAGGATTGTATCCTTACTATTAAAAGTCTAGGTTGCTTTCTTATAGCTAGATTTGGAGCATACACAAGATGTGCCCGTTCAACTAATAAGTCCTGCTGTGGAATACCAGTCTAGTTGCTTATTTGTGCTTTCATAAATTTAATGCAGTCTGTTCCTTCCAGCTTCTCTGGTATAGATGAGAATCTCAAGTTTTCCCCACGTGCTCTGTCCTCTAATTCTATTACTTTTTGAAACATCTTTTCCTGAGCAGTCTCATATTCAGCTGACATTTTCTTCATTTCAACCTCTGATTTTTGTAGCTTTATCATCTCATCTGACTATCTGTTTAAAGCTTCTTCCATTTGTTCCAGCATTTTGTTGTTTGTGTTGATATACTCTGTCAATGTTTTGTTTATTTTAACCAAGTCTGTATGTAGTTGTCTTATATCATCCTGTAGGTTAGTGGAAATCATTTCTTAAGGTTGCATTACTTTTTGCTGAACAGCTGCCAAACTCTCCCTAGTCAGTGTTTTCTCCTCACTTTTTATAGCTGATTTTTTCAGGTATTCTGTATTTCTTTATTCCTGGCATCCAGGCAGTGTTCTTACTAGCCAGTTACTGAAATTCACCCATAAACACAAGTCTACTGGCCTTCTCTGCTGCGTTTCTGTTTTCACAATGGGAGAGCCAGTAGCAAGCTCTTACGCAATCTGCAGCCATCTTGGAACTCCTACCAATGTCAAATTTAAGGTGAAAATAGCCTCCTATGCCAAGGACAACCATAAGGATTTCTTTAGCTATGTCCATATCCTTAAAGGCAGTGCATAGCAATGTGCAGAACAAATTCTAATTGGAGCCACTTACACTGAGCCAGGACATTTAGCAGATCTACTGGTTGAGAAACTCAACTCCAGTTTTTATCCCTGTCCTGTTAGCCACCCATCAGGAAATATTATTGAGCATAACCCCCCAATTATCATAAGGATCAGGTCCTCGATGAGCTCTCCAAGTACAAGAATACCACATCGATGGGCCCCAATAATATCCCAGCTTGCCTTCTAAAGAACATGAAACATGATCTATCAGGACCACTCGAGTCACTGTTTAACCATAGCCTGCAGAGAGGCTTCTTGCCATGTGAATGGAGAACTACAGTGGTCATCCCTCTACACAAGGGCCGGGCCATCTAGGCACCCTGGTAACTACAGATCCATACATCTGACTAGTCTCCTATGCAAAGCCAAGGAAAGAATTAACAAAGGCATACAAAATCTTAAAACACTGGTTCCAGCCCAGTTTGGTTTCATTAAAGGCAGATCATGTCTACTCAATCTAGTGGACTTCTTTGAGAAAGTCATCAAAGCAATGGACAAGGGCCAAGTGATACATACTGCCTACCAGGCCAAGGCATTGATACAATATCCCACTAAGGCATTTTAGGCAAACTCTCATTATTGAGTGTAAATGTCAGTCACTGAATAGCTGGGTAGTGCTCAGATAGGACCCAAGAAGTTAGGACAGGGAAGTTCATCTCCACAAAGTAGTCAGTTACTAGCAGAGTCCCTCAGGGCTCTGTGATGGGTTTTCTTCTTTTTTGGCAGCAACTTCTATGACATATAGACCTACATCAACAACAAGGGCTTCTGACTGCTCAAGTTTGCAGATGATTGCAAGCTAGGTTCAGTCATTGAATCCCCCAGCAGACAATAATATTCTCCAAGAAGGACTCAGACAAATAACTGGTGTCACAGCCATGGTATAAAACTCTGTGCCGAGAAATGCATAACAGTATGCTTTGGGAATGTGTCTTCCCCTGGAAACTGTCTCATTGTTAACACACCCCTGAAATTAGACCTAGTAGTCAGGAATTTGGGGATGCATGTAGACAGTAACCTGACCATTGACCAGCATATGTATACAGCAATAAGGAAATCATTCTATGTTGCCCAACATGTAAGCCAGGGAATGGTATATAAGTCTAAGAAAGTCATTATTCCTCTGTATTTGGCCATCATCAGCCCCCTTCAGTATATACCTGACTAGGCATATAGAGGCACTGGAATATTCACATATATTTCTCACAAACAGAATACAAGGCATAAATACCATGTCTTACATGAATCACTTCAAAGCCCTGTAGGTTCATAAGTGTATACTAGGCTAACGACCACTAGAATCTTTATAAGCCTAGCCATGCAACCTAAATGTACCCCATTGACTATTTTGCCTTAGTGGTTGTTTTAAGGGGTGTATGTTAGGTCACGATTTAACTGTGGCCTCTCTTCATCAGAGACATAGCTGTCAGACCAAGGGTGAATTTCCGATTTCTTATCCGCTGGTCAAAGTTGCACTTGAATTGGACTAGGGAAAGATTGCGCTCCACATGGATGGGCACCCTATTCCTGATTATATGAATTCTCTGAGATACATACCTGTCCCTCCAACATGCCTTCTTTAAATTGAAGGCAAAGTTTAAATCCTAGATCTAGTAGTTTTGATATTGCTCATTTTGCAGATATGCAAAAGTTGCATTAGTGATGGATCCAAGGATGCCTTTTATGCCAGGCATAAATTGCCTGTTAGCAGTCTGTAGGAAACAGAGTATAGGGATACAGGATGTTCTTCATCTCACATTGCTGCATTCCTTACATATGGGTAGTCCGCTGTCCTCGGTCGGCCCGAATACCAAAGTATTAGGCTGACGTCGGTCATGGCGCTCAGATCTGATATCAGAGCGTCAGGGTATAAAAGCGCATGACCGACGTCATATCCTCAGTCTTTTTTGCCGCATGGTCCGATGCAGAAGCAGCGTTTGCAAGTGCCATTCGGCGTTCTGAAATTTTCGTATTCTGAGTTTCAGACCGAGACCAAGTTGGGCTAAGTACCCTGTTGGGGAATATTTTTGTTTTTTCTTGCCTCAGTTAATTCCGGATGTCAGAAAAAGTGAATAATTGTATTTCTTGTGGGAAACCGATACCGCATAGGGATTACCATTCTCTTTGTATTCCTTGCTTGGGTCCTGAGCACGACGTAGTCGGGTGTCGCTTTTGTGCTAGGTTTAATAAGCGCACCATTAAACGTAGGTTAGATTGCGCTAGGCTTGTCTTCGGTAAGTGGTGTAATTATAACATGCCGTCGGATCCTCCGACGCCCGCTACCGCGAAGAAGCGCAAAGACAAATCTTTAAAGTCCAGGCAGGATGAGTCGTCCGTTCCGGACGCCGGTTCTTTAGAAACTATGGTGGAATCTGTGGATCCAGCCGAGGTTTCAGTTGAGTCTCAGGGGGAGGCTTTGATTTTACAAGATGTGGCCTCTCAGGAGTCAGGTCAGGCTGAGGGGGCCTCTCAGGTTGCTGTTCTCCCTTCCTTGCCTAAGGTGGTTAGGCCTTCTCCTTCTGTCTCTAAGGCTCCTTCCAGGGGCAAGCCTGGTTTGCCTTCCACGGGTGTCAGTCCTAGTTCTGCAGGTTCTGTGCCTAAAAAACACATGCTTAAAATGGCAGAAGATTTAATTTCTTTAATCAGAGGTTCTATGCCCCCTCCTGATAAGAGGCCTAGAGTGGAGCCAGAGGTGGAAAGTTTGGAGCAGGCTTCAGATTACTCAGAGTCTTCAGCTGAAGACATTCAGGATTTTCCTCCTTATTCTGATTCAGACGCAGAGGATTCCACTCCTTCTGCTTCTCCTCCAGAGGATTTTTCTTTTTCAGAAACCCTGCATTCTATGAGAGAACATTTTAAATGGGAAGGTCAGGATTTCTCAGATTCACGAAAGAGGCTTAGGGAATTTTTGTTTTTACCACAACATAGGCCCTTGGCTATACCTCCTGTTTTGGATGTTGTTCAAGACGTTTTCTCCGAGGCTTCCCTTAATCCAGATTCTCTGCCTCCTGTGCCAGTTAAGCCAGACAGGTATTATAGAGTACCTGAGGCTCATAAATATCTGTATAAGAGTCCAAGGGCTGACCCAGAAACTATTAGCCAGGGACCTCAGGGTGTCAGGGCTTCTGTTGTAAAGAATCCAGTTCCTATAGATAAAGATGCTAGAGCTTTGGATAGATGGGGTAAGAAAGTGTATACCTCTTCCACTTTAGCAATGAGGGCTTTGAATTGCCAGTTTCATATGTTGAAGTATCAGAATTTTCTCCTTACTCAACTAAAATCTAAAGTGGATGCTTTGGCAGAGGGCATAGAGTGTAAAGAATTACAGGATTTGGTGCATGCCTCTGAACAGGTGGGTAAGCATTCTTTGCAGTGTGGTTTCGATGCTTTACAGGCTTCTTCCAGGGTGGCTGCCACTGGTTCTGTTATTCGCAGGCACGCCTGGCTTAAGGATCAAAATTTGTCAGAGCATGTTAAAACTAGAATTTTGGATGCTCCTTTGCAGTCTGTAGTTTTGTTTGGTTCTCCTGTGGAATCTGTCTTGAAGAAAATGGAGGACAAGGCTAAGTCCATGCAGACTGTTAAAGATTTTTTGCAGGTGCAGCCTCCTAAGTTTAGCAGGAATTGGCCTACTAAGGGATGGGCTTATCCTTCTTCTGATTTACAGTCTAGGGGTAGATCTAGACGTGGTAGGGGCAGAGCTCAGAGTTCTTTCAGGCCTAGAACATGGAGTTCATCTGCACAATCTACAGGTGAGGGCAGGGGCCAGTCCTTTCGTAAACAGGCCCAATGACCTGCATCTTCTGCTGCCAGATTCTTCCTGTCTGGCAGCTCCTTTGGGAGGAATGTTGGCGCTCTTCAAGCAAAACTGGCTTTTAATCACCCAGGACAAATGGGTGTTGGACATTATAGACCGAGGCTACAAGTTTTATTTCCATACATTGCCTCCTTTCAAAGGCATGCCAGACGTTCCACCTCAGCAAAGGGTAGAGGCTCACAAGCAGATTTCTTTACTTCTTCAAATGGGGGCTATACAGCAGGTCCCTCTGTCAGAAGTGGGCCTAGGATTTTATTCTCGCCTGTTTCTAGTACCAAAGAAAGGAAACACTTGGAGGCCAATTTTGGATTTATCTATCCTCAACACATACCTGGACATTCCAAAATTCAAAATGTTGATGTTGCAACAACGTCTACCTCTGTTGGACAAAGATCACTGGATGGTAACTCTGGATCTCAAAGAGGCTTATCTTCATGTTCCTATCAGGCCCAGTTGCAGGAGATACCTGCGTTTTCGGGCTGGGACTTTACATTATCAGTTCTCTGCATTGCCCTTTGGCTTATCTACTGCGCCCAGGGTGTTCACAAAGGTTCTGGCTCCAGTGATAGCCTTCTTACGGTTAAGAGGAATACAAATTTATCCTTATTTGGACGATTGCCTGATTCTTGCTCAAGACAAGTACGAACTTCTTCATCATCTACAGTATGTGATGGCAGTGTTAAGGTGCCTAGGGTATTCTGTGAACTAAACAAAGTCCAGTCTAGTACCCTCTCAGGAAATGTGCTTTCTGGGTGTGAGACTGAATACAGCTTCCCAGATGGCCTTTTTGACCCCGGACAAGCAAAAGAACCTTACACTTTACTTCCATCAATTGTCTCTACGGTCCAGGCTGACTGCAAGGACAGTCCTTCAAGCCTTGGGGTTCATGGCATCTTGTATTCTGGTGCTTCCCAATGCCAAACTGCATATGAGGAAGCTACAATGGTATCTCAAAAATGTATGGACACAACACTGCCAAGATCTGGACACTGTCATTCAAATAATATCTTGCATTCAAAAGGAATTTTTGTGGTGGGCTCAGGAATGTCACCTAAACAAGGGACTCTCTGTGACCCGACCAGAGGCAAGTCAGATTTTAACAACAGATGCCTCGGACAAGGCTTGGGGAGCACACCTCAATGGAAAATGGGTTCAAAACATGTGGCCTGCCAGACTTCAACATCTACATATCAACTTGAAGGAGATGTTAGCAGTCCAATTTGCATTGATGGCTTTCAAGGATTTACTTCACCCAGGGCAAGTGTTGATTCTAACAGACAACACAACTGTCATGTGGTACATCAACAAGCAAGGAGGAACCCATTCGTACCCTCTTTGCAGGCAAGCAATGATTTTGTGGGAGACTGCTCTCAGTTTACACCTCAATCTTCAGGCAAGGTTTCTACCAGGAGCACAGAACTCCTTAGCAGATGTTTTGAGCAGACAGATAGTGGATCCCCACGAGTGGAAATTGGATCCTCATGTATTTCGAAAATTGACAGTGCTATGGGGAACTCCAGACATAGATCTGTTCGCTTCTCCACTAAATTTCCAGTTGCCAAAGTTTTGCACAGAAATATTTCATCCCACAGCTTGGAAAGTGGATGCTCTATCATTCAGTTGGAGCAATCTTCACGTCTATGCCTTTCCGCCTCTGCCTCTCCTCCCCAAGGTACTCTTGAAGGTCAGACAAGACAAGCCCTCCATGATTCTAATAGCTCCAGATTGGCCTCGACAGCACTGGTACCCTCTGCTGAGGAGTTTAGTATGGGAGCCTCCATGGCCTTTGCCTACGATTCCGCACCTTTTGTCTCAGGAGGGCAATCATTTCCTCAATGTCAGGATTCAGTCTCTGCATCTAACAGCCTGGCACATTCGGTTCTAGAACCTGGAGGGTCGCAGCTTCCACAACAAGTTTTGAATGTTATTTTGGAGGCCAGAAGGCCTAGTACACGGAAAGTTTATGCTGATAAATGGAGGAGATTTTTCTTTTGGAGCAAAACTAAGAGCTTTGATGTTTCCAGGCCTGATTTAAGTGTTTCTCTTCAATATCTTACAGAATTATTAGACAAGGGTTTGTCTTTCTCCTCTATAAAAGTTCATGCTGCAGCCATCTCTGCTCACTATGACTGTGACCCTCCATTATTCTCTCATCCTTTGTTTAAGCAATTTCTTAGAGGGGCAAAGAACATAAGACCCCCACGTAGAGCTCCTACTCCTGCCTGGGATCTCAATTTTGTGTTGGAAAAACTTACTTTACCTCCTTTTGAACCTGCAGCTACTGCTGAGTTAAAGTTTTTGTCTTGGAAGACTGCTTTTTTGTTGGCCGTTAAGTCTGCTAGAAGGGTTTCTGAATTACAGGCTCTTATGGCAGTTGAACCCTTCCTAATTTTTCATAAGGATAGGGTATCTCTGCGTACTAACCCTACTTTTATGCCTAAAGTGGTTTCAAATGTGGCCTTGAACCAATTAATTCATTTGCCCACTTTTTATGCAGATCCCCAAAATAAAGGGGAGAAAATTTTGCACACTTTGGATATTCACAGGCAGTTGCGTTATTATTTGAGCTGGACTAAAGGATTCAGACAGTCTCGGCAGTTGTTTGTTTCTTTTGCTTTAGGTTCTCAGGGGAAACCTGTTTCAAAACAAACTATTTCTAAGTGGATTGGCTTTTGTGTTGCTTTTTGTTATTCCCATCATGGTAAGGAGATTCCGGCTGGAATCAGACCTCACTCCACTAGGGCTACTGCCACTTCTACAGCTTTTTTAAGGGGAGTAGCTACTAAAGATATTTTGGAAGCAGCTACTTGGAGTTCAGTGCATACTTTTTCTAAACATTACCACCTTCCTCTTTATTCCAAATCTAGGGCTGGATTTGCCACTGCAATCTTACAGGGCATTTTGGCAGCTCCCAATGCTTTATGATTTTGCCAGCCTCCCTTTACCTCTGCTTTGGGATTCTACCCATATGTAAGGACTGCAGCAATGTGAGATGAAGAACATAGTACAGTTTTGTACCTACCATAAATGTAGATGTTCGAAGATCCACATTGCTGCAGTCCAATTTACCCTCCCTCCTTCCCCTCTGTACTTTGGAATGGTTGTGTGGTTTGGGTGGTAGCTGTTATTTGTACATGCCTTTTGGGAAGTATTCTATTTTTGGCTGTGGCCTTTCTTGTTAGGGCCTTCTGACATCTGGGGCAAGAAAAGACTGAGGATATGACGTCGGTCATGCGCTTTTATACCCTGACGCTCTGATGTCAGATCTGAGCGCCATGACCGACGTCAGCCTAATACTTTGGTATTCGGGCCGACCGAGGACAGCGGACTACCCATATGTAAGGACTGCAGCAATGTGGATCTTCGAACATCTACATTTATGGTAGGTACAAAACTGTACTTTTTAGTCAGTCTGCATAGGCATTGTGTTTAAACATTGTGTTCTTTTTTTTTGAGGAATGTCTGTGAATGTTACAGTTGTTGCATATACCTGGTCAGGTACATACCAAAGGGAGCATTATATTCGGTTATGGGTCTGATGAAGGCTGAGTACAGTGGCTTGATGACTTCTCTGAACCTAGGTGCCATGTCTTTACTTATAAGCTGTGAGACATAGAATGATTTTCTTACTACCTTAGACACATGTTGCTTGAAAGCCAGGTTACTAGCTACATGAGTCCCTAAATCTCTGACTACTATGTCAGCTTTTAGGAATGTTTTATCAATGAGGTAGTTTCTCCTGGGTGGCCAACTTCCCAAAAGGTACTGTTATGTATTTCTTGGCACTGAGTTTTAAGCCATGGCTTTAGCAACAGTCATCTTTCTGTGTTAGACCTTCAGGTAAAATGTTTGTATCTTGGTGGTGGTAGTGGGGGAGTTCTGTGATTGCTCCCAGCTTGCAGTCATCTGCAAACATCGTAAGCCAGAGGCCCTTGGCATTGGGCTTGACTTCTGAGAAATAGATGCCAAAGAGAAGAGACCCAGCACAGAGCCCCAGGGTACTCTACTAGTGACCAGCCTCTTTGTGCAGGTAGTCTTTCCTATCCTAACCTTCTGTGTCCTGTCTGTGAGCCAGCTGGCTATCCAGTGGGTTACAAAAGGAGTTTATGCATAATTTTATGAGTTTGTTTGCAATTCCTGAGTGGAGTATTATATCAAATGCTTTAGCTAGGTCAGGTAGGCAGTACTCCGTATTTTGCCTTCATCTGTTGCCTTGGTGACATTCTCAAAGAAATCCACCAAGTTCAGTAAACATGACCTGCCTTTGGTGAAGCCCAAACTGGGTTTGGTACAGTCTCTGAAGGTTTCCTATGTCATTGTTAATCATTTCCAGGATAATGTAATTCTTTCTGTAGCTTTGCATATGAGACTAGTCAGACTAATGTGTCTGTAGTTCCCAGTATCCATTGATAGCCTGCCATTGTGCAGAGGGATGACCATTGCGGTCCTCCATTCACATACCAGGAAACCAGTTTGGAGGCGGTGGTTAAATAGTGACTCCAGTGGCCCTTACAGGTCATGTTTCAGGCTATTTAGGAGGCATTGTGGGGTATTATTGCGGCCCATCAAAGCTGTATTTTTGGCCTAATAGAGTTCCTTTATGAACTGCCATCTAGTAATAGTTAAAAGGGTTATGTTAGATGATAGTTCTTGGAAGGTGGCTGGGAGTGAGAGGGGGGTAAAGCTGGTGCTGAATTTGTCAACCAGAAGATTTGCTATATCTCCCAGTTCAGTGAATGTGGCTACATTTACCAGTAGTTTGGTACACTGTTGTGTGCTGCCTTTGAAGTTTTTGATATAGAAGAAGTAGGCTTTATGGCTGTCCTTGGCCTAGAAATCTAAATTTACTTTGTTGGACTTAGTTCTCTTAGTTAAATATTCAGTTTGATGAGAGAGATTATCATTTTTGGTGTTAGCTATGACTTTGTCTTTAGTTTACAACCTTTTTAATTTTGGATTCCACCAAGGCAGTTTATTTTTTAAGTTAGATTTGGGCTTTCTTCTGGCAGGCACAACTGTCTCTGCACAGTCACTAACATCTTTGCACAGAGCTTCTTTAAATAATTTTGCATAAGCTGCTATGATATTTGGGTTTGGAGGAGCTTGAAATTTTCACAGGTTCTACTTCCGGGTGTTGCCTCCAGGTGCATCTGCAGTTAACGCCTACTGACGTTTCTAGGTATCAAATATTGCTTGCTCATATTTTCATCAGTAATTTCAAAAACATGCTATGCAAAAGGTTTTAAAAGATTTCACCTTTAAGTTTACACAATAGCAAACTCAACTGCATTAATATTTGACCTCTGTTTAGTGCAGGTAAATAGATATTAACCGTTGTTTTTATGATATTTATATATATATATATATATATATATATATATATATATATATATATATATATATATATATGAGTCTGCTTTAAAACACCGACACGCAAAACACCAACGACGAGAACACCGTGACCGGAAGATCGACAACTGAGATGACCGACAGTTTAAAAGCACGAAACTTCACATGCCCGACAAACCACAATCCCGACAATCAACAAAACAAAACAAATACCTTTTCCGAAAAAAACACACACAACACAAGCACAACAAAAAACTTACAAACCTACACTAAACCTTGCATACACAACCATCTATGAACTAACCCAAACCCTAACGTCCGTCACTATTACACACTCACCTAACCCACGCCCTAACCCTAACTCACTTAACCCGCTCCTAACCCTAAAGTCTGTCACTATCGCACACTTACCTTAACATGCCGGTGTTCTCAGCGTTGGGCTTTTAAACTGTTGGTCATCCCAATTGTCGATCTTCCTGTCTCAGTGTTCTCATTATCGATGTTTTGCGTGTTGGTGTTTTAAAGTAAACCCATATATGTATATATATATATATATATATATATATATATATATATATATATATATAAAATTATCACATTTTTCTAAATATCTCAAGAACCAAGTAATACAGACAGAACTCCTTAGCCTCATATGAAAGCTCTCAACTAGATCAATAAAAAGCTGCTGACATTATGTGTGTAGTGTGAGTGGTTGTTGAGATATTGTTAAGTTGTTTACAAAATATTACAAATATAATAGTTACTGTGTTTACTGTGACTTATAAAATTCAGTTTAAGACCTAGAATCTAAAGAATACTACCACTATAAAAATAGTTTGTGCTGAAAAGTTTGCCATTTATACTTCTTTCATAATCCCTATGGTTACAAATATATGAATATTTGTTTGAAATGTGAGGACATAATTCATTTCTGTCAAAAGGCTTAGGCTCCACCCATTGGATGTTATAGTGCAAACTTCCTGAGCTCCACTGGAGTGAATGAGTTAATAAAAGGTAGTTTGCCTTGGAGTAGTTCCTAACTGTGATGGGGCTTACTGGGGTTACAGAACTGATTTTTATTTTGAAGGGAACTGCTTTGTGTTCTGATCTTACCAGAGAGAATGCAACATGGGGGGGCTGCAGCATTCTCCCATGCTTGTGAATACCTGATCCATTACGTTTCTACATCTGGTAAGCATATGCACTATCTGGTCCAGGATATTAGTGTTTACAAAGTCTAAGAATTTGTGTGCCTAAAAATTTGGGGTTATGTAGGATTCTCAGTTTATAGAGGGATAATTAAAGTTCCCCATGAGTATGGTATATGGTTGAATGGTGAGCGACTCCAGTAGGTCTAAGTATGAGCTATGGGTTTCATGGGACACAGAGGGTGACCTATAGCTTGCCAGGATATGGTATAGGACTTTGTCCACTGTAATCTGGATGTGGAGGAACGCCAGCATGTCATCCTGTTTAATCAGCCTAGAGGTATGCTTTTTATTGGTGTAGATTGAGACACCTCCACCTTTCGTCCCCGTCTGTGCAGTTGCTGGTCTGAATGTTTGAAAAGCACTGAAGTCTTGCACTGCTGGGGTAGTCTCTGTGGCTTTAAACCATGTCTTGGCAAATGCACAGCTCTCGGCATTCTCCAGAGTGTGGAGAGCTTGGCTGGAGTATAGCTTCTTGCTTAGACTCCTGACAACGAGAAGTAACACCTTTAGATTTCCTCTAGCAGATTTTGGTGTGTTAGAAGCTTTGTCAATTGCTGTCATCTAAAAAAATGCTCTAGGAGGGAGGACAGTAATTTAGACAATATTTGAAAGCTAGTGAGGACAGGTGCAGACCATGCCTAACATGCCCCTAGCTTAATTTGCTGTTAGTCTAGCTTGACTTAGGGAGTCCAAAATGTCCTGCCTATTAGGAAGATAATATTCATTCTCTCTGGGCAGAGGATATAAATCAGATTTGAAGATGCAGACGTTGGAGGTATAGATAGCTCTTTTGGAACCAGGTGTCATTCCCCTGATCTGGTACCCTCCGTCAACTCTAAATAGGTGCAAAAAAAAGTTATCTATCCAATGGTGCCTAAAGCTCATTAGTTTACAGGTCCTAGAGTGGTAAAAAAACTCTTTAAACCTTTAAACTGTAACAACTTCTGCTAAAGTTCAGAAATGGAGTATTAAGCCGTTCAATTCCAAAGTCCTGGGACTGGACTTTCTTAAAAGTAAATACATAAAATTTCCATTTAAAGTGGAACAGCTTGCTGTACTTGCTGCATTTTATGCCATACACTGAGTACATAAGTGCTTTAGTTCAGACTGCAAATGCAGTACAGGTATTTAAATGTCAGTATTTCACTGACGTTCAATAGGGATCTGGCATTTGTATCCCCTAATACATTTACCTGGGGCAACTGCCCCTTCATCACACCCTAGCTACACTACTGTGTGAAATTGTAGCAAAGCTTGATAGAGCCCTCCGGGTTAGGGACCAGCCTAACAGGATTATTCCACTTGCTTTGAGATTCTTCAATGGCCCCAAGTTTGAGCATTTTCTATACCTCTTTCCTAACTGCTAGGTGTTGGGATTCTCATTTCTGATATAGTTTTGGATGTACCTTTTTTACCAGGCACAGCTTCACTGTTACTGTTTTCCTGTATTAACTGTTTTCTTCAACACTTTTTTTTTATTTTGCTTTTGTTTACCAGGTTTGTCCAACTGGGTTTAGTCAAAAAAAAAAAGCAGCTCCATCTCATTACAAACATTTTTAAACCAAATTTAGTAATATACATCAACAATTATACATTCACTTGCTAATTAGATTACATTTATAAAAAATAAAGGCAACTATTACAGTATAAAAAGATACTTGTGCATTAGAAGTTGGGCACTGAGCATTTGAAGATGTGTATTAAGGGGTTTGCCAAATATGTAATATATCATGTGATTAGTGCTCAGAAGTTCAAAGAAGTAGAGGTGAGGGAAGGAGCTATATAGGGCAGAAAATGCTAACATTGTAGTTAAGAGGTGGAGTATAAAGCAGCTTCATAAATAATCATACATACATATATATTGATATAAAAAAAATGAGACCACAATAAATCATTTCAAAACTTTTCCCACCTTTAATGTGACCTATAACCTGTACAATTCAATTAAAAAACAAACAAATCTGTTGGGGGAAATATATATAAAAAATAAAAAAACTTATAATAAGCTGGTTGCATAAGTGTGCACACCCTTAAACTAATACTTTGTTGAAGCACCTTTTGATTTAATTACAACATTCAGTCTTCTTGGGTACACACCTGCCATCAATTAAAGAGACTCTGATTAACCCCAAATAAAGTTCAGCTGTCCTAGTAGGATTTTCCGGACATGTACTCAGTTGTCTGCTACAGCAAAAGCCATGGTTCGCAGAAAGCTTACAAAGCATCAAAGGGATCTCAATGTTGAAAGGTATCAATCAGGAGAAGGTTACAAAAAGATTTCCCCAGCATCGGATATACCATGGAACACAGTGAAGACAGTCATCAAAAAGTGGAGAAAATATGGGACAACAGTGACGTTGCAAAGAACTGGACATCCCTCTAAAATTGATGAAAAGACAAGATGAAAACTGGTCAGGGAGGCTGCCAAGAGACCTACAGCAACACTGAAGTAGCTGCAGGAATTTCTTGCAAGTACTGGTTGGGTACTAGATGTAACAACATTCTCCCATATTCTCCATATGTCTGGGCTGTGTGGTAGGGTGGCAAGACAGAAACAATTTATTACACAGAAAAACATCCCAGCCTGGCTAAAATTTGCAAAACAATACATCAAGTCTTCCAAAAGCATGTGGGGAAATGTGTTATGGTCTGATGAGATCAAGGTTGAACTTTTTGGCCACAATTCCAAAAAGTACGTTTGGCGCAAAAAAAGAACACGATCCCCATGGTGAAGCATGGTGGTAGCAGTATCATGCTTTGGGGTTGCTTTTCTTCAGGTGGAACTGGGGCTTTAGTCAAGGTGGATGGAATTATGAACAGTTTTAAATACCAGTCACTTTTGGCCCAAAACCTTCAGGCATCTGCTAAAAAGCAGAAGATGAAGAGAAATTTCACCTTTCAACACAACAATGACCGCAAGCATGCATCCAAATCAACAAAAGAATGGCTTCACCAGAAGAAAATTAAAGTTTTGGAATGGCCCAGCCAGACCCCAGACCTAAATCCAATAGAAAATATGTGGGGTGACCTGAAGAGGACTGTGCACAAGAGATGCCTTTGCAATCTGACAGATTTGAAGTTCTTTGGCAAGGAAGATTGGGCAAATATTGCCAAGTCAAGATGTGCCATGCTGATAGACTCCTACCCAAGAAGACTGAATGCTGTAATTAAATCAAAAGATGCTTCAACAAAGTATTAGTTTAAGGGTATGCACACTTATGCAACTAGCTTATTGTACGTTTTTTATGTTTTACATTTTTTCCACTAACAGATTTGTTTTTCAATTGAATTATACAGGTTATAGGTCAAATTAAAGGTGGGAAAAGTTTTGAAATGATTCATTGTGGTCTCATTTTTTATATCACAAAAACCTGGTATTTTAACAGGGGTGAGTAAACTTTTTATATCCACTGTATGTGCCTGTCTTAAGGTTTATATTAGAATTATAGAGATGGAGGTGAGCATTGTCATAAAACTATGTATATGGCTGGGAGATGCTAATAAAACTATTCAAGATTTGGTAAAGAATAGTTGAGGCAAAGGATCCTGAATGAAGAGAAATGGTTTGATGATATGGCTAACTGAAGATAACAGTGGCATTTATATTGAAAATATGAAGGAAAAGATCAACTGATTTGATAGGTGAAGTTTTAGCTGTGTTTTAAATGAGTTTACATTCTGAATGGATACAATACAAACAACTTAACCTCTTGTTTCTTGGACACTAATAGTGTCTTACCTGTCTTAGGTTCATAGGTGTGTACTAGGCTAATTACCCTGGAGCCTTTACAAGCCTAGCCCTTAGAATTACCCTGGCATTGTGCCACCCAACCTTAGTTCCCAGTGCCTCTGTTGAGTAGAGCCACAGGAGGGATCCCTGGGGTGAATTTTCTCTCTCCCTTCCACTCATCAAGATTTCTCTTGAAGAGGGCCAGTGGGGTGCTCTGCTTGGCATGTATAGGAAGTCTATTCCATAGCATGGGCAGTCTCTGGGTTATGAACCTGTCTCTCCAGCATGTTCTTTTGATTGTGATAATGGGGTTGAGGTCCCTGGAGCGTGTGGTGTGGAGGGATTGGGATTTCTTTAGATGTAGCATTTCTAACAGAGCTGGGTCAGACATGGCTTTGTAAGTCAAGCAGAGATTGCCTCTAAGTAGGTGATATGAGTCAGAGAATAGTTGGAGTTTTTTGAGTCTGTCCATATAGGACAAGTGCTTAAGGCCTAAGACCCCCTTTGTGAGGTACATTTGCAGCCTCTCCAGTTGTTGCAGGTGTCTAGTGAGGTACATGTCAAATGAGGCATTGTACTCAATGACTGGCCTAATGATGGAAGAGTAGAGGAGGGAGACAATGACCTATTTCTTCCTAGATACAAAACCCTTAGTAATGAGATGTGCCACATAGAAGGACTTTCTGACCACAGTGACAATGTGGTGGTCAAAAGAGAGGTTGCTGTCAACCTGTGTTCCCAGATCTCTTATAATGACTTCTGTGTTCAGTGGATTACTATTGATGTGGTAATTCATGGGAACTGAGTTTTTCCCAAAGGGGATGACAACACATTTTTTGATATTGAGCTTAAGGCTATGGTTCTGACACCAGTCATCAGTCTCAGTGAGGCTTTTCTGTAGGATGTCAGGATCACTTGGGGAGTTAGCTTCCAACTTGCAATCATCTGCAAATTTTGTCAGCCAGACTCCCTTCGTGTTGGCCTGGACTTCAAAGAAGTAGATACAAAACAGGAGAGGACCCAGGACCGAACCCTGTGGGACTCCACTCGTGACTGGTCGGCAGTCTAACTTGGAGTCCGCTACTTTCACACTGTGGGTTCTATCTGTGAGCCAGTTTGCAACCCACATAGGAGTTGATGCCTAGCTTAGTGAGTTTTTCTGTGATTCCTGAGTGTGGAATGTTATCAAAGGCCTTGGCCAGATCAAGGTAGTCTGTATGAACCACCTTGCCATCATCCACAGCTCTGTTGACTGACTCAAATGAGCAGTCATGATCTACCCTTCAAAAAACCAAACTGTGTGGAATCCAGAGTTTGGAAATTCCCTATATCCTTGTTTATTAGGTCCATGATGATGCATTCCATCGCTTTGCATATCAGACTCGTCAGGCTAATGAGGCAATAGTTCCCAGGGTCTGTAGTCGCTCTTCCTTTGTGAAGAGGGATGTCTGTAGCAGTGTGCCATTCAGTAGGGACAAAGCCTGAGGTGAGGCTGTGATTGAAAAGAGCACACAGGTGAGGTGCCAGTTCACTCTGTAGTTCATGTAGAACACAGCCAGGGATATTGCCAGGTCCCATAGAAGCTGTATTCTTGCCCTTGGACAGTGCTGTTTTAACCTGTGCAGCAATAATACTGGGTGCCTGGCAATGGTATTGTGATTGGTCCTTTGGGGGGGGGGGCAAAAGAGGGGTAAATTTGGCACTGAATCTGTCGGCCAGTATATTGGCATTATTTGTTGGCTAAGTATAGGAGGTACCATTGTGCAGTAGCTCAGAGCAAATCTGGGTATTGCCGTGGAGATTCTTTACATAACTATAGAAGGCTTTGTGGTTGTCTTTACTATCTGCTGCAATTCTGTTTTCATAGCTAGCTTTAGAGGATTTGATGAAGGATCTCAACTTTTTGTTGAGGCTGGTAAGGGAGTTTTTCCAGTCTTGGGACTTCACCTTATTCCACATCAATTTCCTCCTTCTGTTGCAAAGTTTATTTATGGCAGGGAACCACCAGATTGGCTTGCTTTCTTTGGAGGAGAGCATCTTGGTTGTATTGGGTATGGCGAGATCCATGCATTTGTGTACCTGTTCGTACAGAGCATTGGTGTATGATTCGGTGGTCATGCAACTGTTCTCTATTTGAATGGGTGCCATGAAGTTAGACACCTCTGTTTTTAGGAGCCCAAAGTTAGCTTTGGAGAAGTTTTTTATGGTGGTTACCTTCATGGTGGGGGTGGGAGGGATGTGGATTTCCAGGGTGATTAGTTTGTGGTCAAATCTATCCAGGGAGGAATTGACTATTAGTATAGAGCAGTGGTCGCCCATGTTAGTAGTGATCAGGTCAAGGGTGTTGCTGCCTCAAGTGGGGTTAAGAACGAGCTGGTCTAGAGCATTGGAATGAATGAATTCCAGGAAAAGTTGGGCAAGTGTATTGGTACATGAATAGTTTTCCCAGTTAATGGAGGGGTAGTTGAAGTCGCTCAGTATGAGTGTGTTAGGTTGGACCCTAATGTCCTCCAGGGTGCTTAGGAACATGAAGTGTGAGTCTTGGGACATGGTTGGGGACTTGTAGCAGGCTACAACCTGAATCGTTGCCTTACCCAGTATTAGCTGCATCTGAAGTTTCTCTGATGTGTTATGTTGGGCTACCAGTCTGGAGGTGTGCGCATCCTTTATCTATATTGAAACACCACTGACTTTAGAGCTTTGGTCCAAGTTCTGGGGCCAAAAGTTGTGGAATGAGTTATAGCCTAATAGTGCCAGGGGTGCTTTCTGCTGCCTTGAACCAGGTCTCTGTTACAGCACAAATGTCGATGTTCTCCATTTTAAGGAGTGCTTCGAGCAAGTGCATTTTGAGATTTAAACTTCTAGCATTGAGCAGCGTGACCCTCAGATTGCATTTTTTGTAGCTGTTATGGCGGTAATTTGGTCTTTGGTACACTGCCTAAAAAAGGCACTGTAGGGGTGGCAAGAGCCTTGGCCAGTATTCAGAAGCCCAGAGGTGACAGATGCATGCCATCTCTAGCAAAGCATCCAGGTCTGTCAATCATGTCATCCCAGGCAGACAGATACTGGATCCCCTTAGAATGACATCAGAAACTTAGCCAATTGTTGAAATCAGTCATTTTCTACTTGTACTGTGGTATTATTCTGGGTGATGGTAGGCTGCTGCTCAGGGCTAGGGTCATACCCGCCTGGGCTACATAATCCAAGAGCTCCTCCGTGTGTCTTTTCATGTAGTTCAGGGAGGTACGTCTCAGCTCATTCACACCCACATGTACAATGACAGAGTCATATTTGTACCTGTAGTTGATGGACCTGAGTGCGTGCGTTGTGTGGTGGATCCTGGCACCTGACAGGTAGCTGACTGTTACTTTCTCCTTATTCAACCTAATGAGTGGGACATCAGTGTGCCTCACTATCGAGTCATCTATGACTAGTGTGTTGGGCATGCTGTTTTGCCTTAGGGGCTTTGGTTGAGGGGCACACTGTTTAGGAGAGCTATGTGCCTCATGATTAGTGTTGTGTTGTGATGGTCGAATGCGTTTCTGCCTTGGAGGTCTCTGCTGTTTGGGTAGATTTTTATTGAGAGCTTCCCCAAAGGTGGGTGTGTGGTTTTGAGAGCTTCCCCAAAGGTGGGTGTGTGGTTTGTGTTTTTATGTGAAGTAAGTGCTGATGTGTGTTCTGGAGGGCTATGTGTTCCATGTGGTGTGGTGCAAATGTTGACTTTCTCCTCTTGACCAGCTATTCCAGTCTTGGCTGGAGAGTGTGTGGCTTCCAGTTTGGATATATAAGTGCATCTCTCCCAAGTCTAAGTGTTGAGGTAAGAGTGTTGTCAGTGTACATGAGGCAGATGCTACATTACCTCAGGATGCCAAAGTTCACCAAGTTAACAGGAGAAAGCACAAGGAACTGACCTTTAGACATGCCTGGAGGGGGGTGGGCCTTAGTAATAAGTATTGGAGCTGTTTCCTTGTAGAATGTTTAGTGCTGGTAGCAATTTTATATGCTACAATAACTGCTACAAGAAGTCTGGAAAAGTGCTAGACTAATAAGCTAGTAAACGTGCAGGAGAGGAGAGAACTAGCAGATCTAAGGGAAAAATTGAAGAGCAGACTTTGGCACCACTCTGAAGCTTTCAAACAGTCCTCAATACAGCACATCTGTATCTGGACTAGACAAGTTAGGGGAAAGGTGGGAAACAAGATCAAACGTGGGCTTTTAAACCAGAACGTTGAAAGAGATGGAAAAACTGCCAAAATGGCCAATAAACTACAATTTCTCGGCCAGAAACCACTCCTCTTGTGGTAGATAGGCTACCTAATGCTTACCACTCCCACTGATAAGCTAGAAGGCTTCTCTCCAATACAGAAGGGCTTGGTGAGGGGGCTGAGAAGCTAGCATACAGTCCTGGATACAGCAAATCTGCATCTGGACTAGACTAGTTACAGGAAAGGCGCAAATGTGGACTTTTAAACCATATGATTTCAAGACATGTTTTGGGCACCTTAACTACTTCTACAAATGTACTCACTACACTTATCTCAGTTTCTTTCTAAACCTTCAGAAAATGTATGTGGTATTGTGAATATGAAGACTGAGGACATGGCAACAGTGTTTGGGCCCACTCCGCTGCCCACCTAAATTAATCCTCAAATCTAAAAATCTTAAATTTGCTGTCAGGTCACAGCAGAGTATAAACAGGTTAATGTATAAAAACTGCTCATATGTATAAACCACTAAACAATGCACTAAGTGCAGGTTGGCTTCAAGAACATGTCGAAAATATGCAGTGTTGCCTTGGGTATTGGCCTGTACCAAAAACACCTTAACATAAACATCACACTGAATGCCCCATTGAACAGGGTCTTTGGTCTAGCTCCCCAGGTCTCTTCCTGTATCTTCCACTGCTTAGTTACATGCAATAACAGTAAGTTGAATAATGTCTCACACACACACACACACACACACACACACACACACACACACACACACACACACACACACACACACACACTTCCAAGGAAGGATGGTAATATTCTCCAGTAATGCAGGTGTTTGTCCAGGCCCAAAGTTCTGAACTGCTACTGTCCCAGATTATCAGTCTGGACACTCCCTAGTTAAGGTTGATTCTTCACATTATGCCAAATAATTATGAACACAAATCTAAATTTGTCACAGAGCATTTTGGCCTGTTAGACGTGTGTGCCAAAAGCTTGTCCACATTTAACAATAAATGTCCAGTTTTCATTAATAAATCAGTGAATATACCTCCAGATGAAAAAAAATAAGTACAAATGCTTAAAGAAGAGTTCAGCAGTACAGTTCACAGTTAAATAAATATACAGATAAATATGGAACTACAAAAAATAAAGGGTCTGTATTAGTTCATCGAAGTCTAATTACAGTGAATGACTGTTCATTGAAAATTCCCATCAGTGAACCTTTTTCCCAGGGAAGGAAATGACTTGGCCAACATATGAAAATTTGCCCTTTTACCCACTGTAGTACGATCTCGGAGGTGGAATATACAAGTAGGGGGAATGTGGGGGGCATAGACCCCCCACTTTGGTGGGTTTGATGTTCAGTGGTATGTGTGTTGGTTGGTCTGTTGCCAAGTCATTTCCTTCCGTGGGAAAAATGTTTGCTGATTTGAACAGTCAAGGAATGTCCGTTCAGTGATTTTGGTTCGATGAACAGCCATTCACTGTAATTAGACTTTGAATTGATACAGATCCAAAAATAAAATAATCCTTTTGAACAAATGGATTACAGGAAAAAACATCTACAGTTGTTCTTTTTTTAGCCATTATTAACTGAAATAATGATTGAATCTTAAGTTAAAACTCCCTAAATTTCCAGGCAAAGGCATACTTGCAGGTCTGCACTTTATAGGCTCCAGTGTGGCTCTGTCTTCTAGACTTCTATTTCTGTTGACTGTTTCTGTTAATCAGCTGTATGATTTATAACTCTTCATACAGACCACAGATTCTTCTGAGAAGAGTATCACATTTACATGCTAAAGAGTTTTTTCTTGGGTTGGGCTAACTTGGTCCTTTACAAAATTTCTAATTGATCAATTAAGTCCTTTTACCTTCCTGATGTAAATAGCTGTGGTGGTGGTGCTGTGATAGCGTTGTTGCTGCCCGTTCGATTCTCAGTTAGGGCGTCTTCTGTGTGGCGACATGCGTGAATGGGCGTTCCTTCGGTGAAAGATGTGCGTTAGGCCTGGCAAGCCAGCACGTAAAAATCTACTGCCAATCATTAGCGGACCGGAGTTCCGCTGTGGTGACCCCTAACCGGGAAAAGCCGAAAGACACAAACAAACCTTCCTGGTGTAATTAAACTTGCATATCTAATAATCACAGGGCAGAACGAATTGCAGCCTGTTTAATTTCTATGCAATATTTTAACATCATATGTATAGTTGCTATAGCTTCCAGCAGGTTATTACAAACTCTGTATAATTTTTTATGCTTATGCTTTTCATAGAAAAAATTGCCGCAAGTTCAAACCTGTTCATGCAGTTTGAAAAAGACACGTTAAAGATATCCCCGCATAGAAATAAGTCACTAGTTGTCACATATTTTAACCCCACTCAAAAGGCATGTATCACATATTAAATCAATTTTTTTTTTTTGTTAGTTTTCCCAGTTCAGGTATTGAAAGACTTGAGTGCAGCTTACATATCTGTTACAGTCTGATACAGATAGCAGTAGCATTTTTATTTTCAGACATCACATGTATGTCTGTTTTGGTATTCTTTTTCCAAGTTGTCCCACTTTATAACTTACTTCATTTATTTTTTTCTGTAACTTGAAAAGGTCCTTGCCAGTTTGTCAGTAAGTTATCGTTGGCAGTGGGCACGAGGTCAAGTACTTTGTCTCCTACTTTTATGCTGTGCATTTCTTATATAGGCATTTTGTTTTCTTTTTTGTACACTTTTACTGTAGCTATCATCATTCTTAAGCTGTTCTGTAGGTCTGTAAAATTCTTTAGCATACTTCCTCTTCCCACATTTTTATCATTGCATTTAGCAGGTTTCAAGGATGTCTGCAATATAGCAGTTTAAATGAAGAGAGTCCAGTTGAGACTTAATGTATGAGATTCATGACAAAAAGAAGATAAAAGAACAATTTGTCCTAATTTTTTTTTTCCATCCTGTTCTGTTGCTTTCCTTAACATAGGACAGTACGATTTTATTGGAATATTCAGCAAGCCAACTCTTTATGGAAGATGTACAGGTATTCTTAGCTGTTTTACATTAGAGTCGGCAGAGTTCATGCATTACTCTGTACATGATGGTTGGGGGGTGCCTTTGTCCATAAGAATATTTTGCAGAATTCTTACGCTTGAAAAAAAAAACTTTTACTAACTTAGAAACTCTGCATTAATTCTTCATAAGGGCATTGCCTCAGGAAACTTTATTGCATAATCAAGTATCACTAGTGTATACCGGTGACCCATGCTTAATTTCACAAGTGGATCTAAAATGTCTGTTGCTATTTGCTGTAATGGTGTTTCTACTATAGATAAGGTATCAAGGGGTTCATAAATGCCAGGTTAAGCATTGATTTTTGAACTTCTAGATAAGTTTCTCAAAACTTTTTAATCTCATCTTTAATTTGAGGACAACATAATCTGGATAAAGTCCTGGCTTTTATCTTGCCTGTCCCTAGATGACCACCCAAGTGTGGCTATGGGCTGTTTTTATTGCTACTGTTCTAAAAGGCTTTGGCACCAATGGCTGGCTCACTGGCAGTTTCTTTCTTTGGTCAATGAGTAGGGTAAGTCATTTAGTAGTTCAAAGTGTGGATATGAAATGGGGCTCTATTAATTTGTTTCTTCTGCTCTTCTGGTATTTGATTTTCTAGCCCTGCTTAGTGCAATGTCTTCCCACTGAGACAGTTTACAAACTGTATGACTTGTCCATAGGTCAGCCAGGTCAGTATTACTTTCTTTCATAGCCTGACATGAGGTGGATGGTGTAGATTCTTCCCTTACAAAGACATGAACAGCTTTTCTCTTTTCCTCAAACTTATCCTCTAAAAAGTAGCATTTCAGTAAAGTAATTTTCTTCTGCCAATGTCTATGTATCTGCTTAAGTGATTCTTTTATTTGCTTTGTTGTTAAAGTATTGTATCTGTTTCTGTTTGGCTCACTGCACTTAAGTTTCAGTTCACTTTTTCACTGTTTCTTCAGTACGAGTTAATCTGTCTTATTTTCAGTGCCCATTCCTCTTAGCATGTTTCTAAGTCCATTCCTTTCAGTGTCTGAACTGACTTCCTTTGTTGTCTTAACCTCTGATTTCTTAGTCTGTCCATCACTGTGAGTTTCTGCACTGACCACTCTTGTTATCTTGACTGCTGGTGTCTTTTCATTGGCCCGTCTACTCGGATACAAATCTTAGCTCATTTGGAGAGTTCTAATTCCACACTGCTTTCTCTGCTGGATCTGTGTATTTTTGACTGGATATGTGGTTGCATGCTTCCACCTTACCCCCACATTTTCCAAAGCTCTTTGAACTGTGCAAAGTATTGCCCAATTGTCACATCATGTGTTAAATTAGGTACTAAAGCTACTGGATGGAATATTTTACTTAAAGGAGTCTGCATTTTTATTTATGTTATAGGGTACTTACTAACTTTTGTCCCAATCTACATAACTAACTTCACTTATCTGATTACTAACAGCCTTGTGCTTGCTTATGCATGCATTGTGAGTTAAATAATGTAATCATACTCTCAAAATCTAATAATCCTTGCAACTCCATTTCTTCCTACTAAAATATAGTATATTTAACAAGTGTGGTTGCATCACAGTGAAATAAGGCAGATTCAGCAGTTCTTGCAGCAAATAGGAATTTAGTATAGACACACTTTCTGAATAGAGTATTTACTACAGTGTGCACTTGACTAACTTTTTACAGGTACAGCACTTACTATTAGTTGTGCAATATTTTGCTGTGTTTCCTGACATGAAACATTTAAAATAGATTAGTTCGGAAAGTACTATTTTTTCTCATTTGCAGGCTGCTAAGCAGTCTTAGTTGACAGCTTGCTAGTAGCACTTGGTGCAAGTGAGACATTTTGAATTTGCTACTCCTGCTATTAAGCATTTCACTGAAACAACTAATGTTTTAGAAGATTTAGGGTCACCCTGAGACACCCATTTTAAGTCATTAGGGAGAGCCCTTTTAAATTTATATACAGCTAGTATTTCTTAATTTTTTTTCTTGTATCATGTATTTCAGGTTCTAACTACAATGCATATTTAGAAGTTAAATTAGCCACTGGTGACCTTACTTATTTGTCTGCAATGAATGTCCAGTTGTGAAACTTAAAAGTCTGTGTCTCAGACATAGCACCACCCCTAACTAAATTCTTCCTATTTCAGATTTTCATAATTGCATGCATCATCAACTTCCCAAACAGTATGGTGCATCTTCAGCTTCCAAGTACGCTTTTAGCAAGTCCCCACTCAGGACTGAAGACAGAATCCTTGCACATTCCACTTCATACCAGTTTTCCTTGGTTTATAGGTAGGTCTGCAATCCTGGAAGCAATTGCTGAGCTTTTCCCAATTTTCCCCATTATCCCAGAGCAGTGTCTGGTTAAGTGACGTACAGAGCATCTCACAGAAGGTAGATGAAGGCTGAAAGAATCAAACCCTGGGTTACACAAAGTAGTTCAACATTGTCATCTGGTCTGGCTTCTTCAGTGGGATGCTATTTTTTTGAAACCTCCAGTTTGTGATGAGCTTTTGCAGGTTTAGTATTTGCTGATTCAGTACTGTGTATGATGTGCAGCAGCTAGATTGTAGCTTTTACTTTCTGAACTGTCTAGTTTGAATTAATCACCAAAGTGTTGTTTAAGGGGGAGGGGGAATGGTTTGCCTTTTCTCCACAGTTACCAATTTGTCTACAATTTCTGATGTTTAATATGTTTAAGTATGATGGTGGTGGGTGCATCCTTTGCAAAAAAAAAACAAAGAGGAAACAATGATTTGTTTTCTTAGATTCCTTTGGTACAGTGGCCTTAGTTTGTCGGTGTTTGGGGGTTCCGGTAATTGTTTTTTTGTGGCTTGGTCATGGACCTGATTTGATTTCTGGGGCTACTGTTATTTGAGTTCTTTGTAGAAGATACCACTGATGGAAATGAGAAAATAATTTATTTACAGATGGTACCAAAATAAGAGCAGCTTTGGTGGATGGGGAACAGTGTGTGAAAATAGATTTATTGAGGCTAATGGGCTAGACAAAAAAAATGTGTTCTATTTAAAATGCTTGTAACTGCAAAGTTATGCCATATATTCATAGTGATGAAAGTGAAGTATAGCTGAAAAGGGGATTGCTTTAATGGAGGAAAATAACCTGGGGATCATTATCACATCTGTAATGAGCTGCCAAAAGAAAAATGAAAAACCAGTGACAAAGGCAAACAGATTGCCTGCACACATAAATCAAGGAGTAGAATCTAAAGGGTGCTGAAGCCTAAGCTTATTGTCCAGGGCTTGGAGAAGCAGGATCTGAAATATAGGTGTGTGCTAAACATCAAGGTAGGAATCGTTGCCACATGAATAGATGAAAAAGTTAAGTGAGCAACTCATAAGGTTGACTTAAACTCAAATAAAAACAGTATTTTTGTCGGAGGGTAAACCTATCTACCTGGCTCATTCTTAACACCCTGCATTTGTCTCTCTACCAACTCTGAAGATGCACCCTCCCTGTTCTGAGATTCCACTGAAATAACTGCATACTATTCAGTGAAACACTGGAGCTGACTAAAATTTATTTTATTTTATTTTACATTCGTTGACCGGGCTAGTCTAGCTGGAGATATTTCCATTTTCAGTAGAGGCCCGAGGAGAAAAGCTTCACAGAAGTAAAAATTAATACATACGTAAAAAATCAACATACATAACAATAAAACAATTAGTACACAGGTTAGTAATAACAAAAACAGCAAAACTCTTCAAAACTTCTTCAAATAAATTAGTACAACATGAATTAATTACTACCACACACAGAGAAATTCAAAGTAACATTATACAGGATAAAAATACTTGTCAGATAAAGATACAAAGATAGGAGGTAACAAAAGTAGAGTAATAAGAGTTAGGTAAGGAATAGGAATAGGAAGGAAGGAATAGGAAGGGGTTTGATGAGAAGAGAGCAAGTTAAGATAGGTAACAGGTAAAGAAGCAAGGAGAGGATGAAAGGGGAGAAAAGAAAGCCAGGTGGAGAATAGAGTGAAACAAGAAGTAAGAGAGATAGTTTAAGGTAAGTAGTACTAGTGGAAAGTTAATCAGGTTTACAACAGGAACAAAGCCAGTGATTTTGGAAGTGCAGTTTAATATTTTGTTTGAAAAGAGGCAAAGAGGAAATCATTGTTAAGTTAGTAGGTAACAAATTCCATTTTGTACCTACAGAATTGGTGAATAGGTAGTCACCAGCAGTGTTATTAGATTTTATAGACCTAGTCAAGAGTTTACTAGAAGAGCGGAGAGAGTTTAGATTGTTATAGGGGATTATGAGTTGGGAGAGTATAGGAGTGTTATTTGGTTGGTACAGTATTTTATGGGCCAGAATGAGTTGATGGATAGCCAGATAGTTTTGAATTTCCAGCCAGCCTAGTAGTTTCAGGTTAAGACAATGATGGGTTCTGTAGGGGTTACCGGTAGTGAAGCGGGCAATGTTATTGTAGCAGGTTGCCAATTTGTTAAGGTTGTTTTTCTTGAGGTTGGTAAAGATGGGTGAAGCATAAAGAAGAGTAGAAATAAGATGGGAGTGAGCAATCCTAGTTCTAGTAGATGGTGTAAGAAATGGTCTAATTCAATACAAGGATCCTATTTTTCTGTTGACTAGTTTAATGGAGATGTTAATATGTTGGTCGAAAGAGAGATTATTATCAATGGTAATACCTAACAGTTTAGTTGTAGAGTCAGGTGAGATAACAGTGGCACTGTTGGAGGAGATAGTGAAGTTTAAGGGGGAGGTCCTGGAAGTGGGGATAAAGAGAAGAAGTTTAGTTTTTTTGGCATTTAGTAAGAGGAGTCGACTGGAGAACCATGTTTCTACGGTATTAAAAACTTTTTGGGTAAGAGAGATAAGTTCTGGAGTGGAAGATGCTGAGCAGATGAGCGTAGAATCATCGGCATATTGAATGCATGTTGCTTGAGGGATTATTGTTTGAAGATCATTAATGAAGAGGGAAAAGAGAAGTGGGCCAAGGATAGAGCCTTGTGGAACTCCGATAGAAACAGACAAAAAAGAAGAAATGTGGTTATCCCAGAGAACTGCTTGTTTTCTGTTTGTGAGATAGGACTTAAACCATTTAATGGCTGGGGTATCAAAAGAGAGAGATTCAAGAGTCTTAATTAATAAAGTGTGGTTGACCATATCGAATGCTTTAGAGAGGTCAATGAAGAGGGCAGAAGAGAGTAAGTTGTTGTTACGATTCTGATTAATAGTGTCTACAAAGGAAAGCAAGGCAGTAGTAGTACTATGATGTGGTCTAAAACCATGTTGACAGTTTGCTATAATGCTGTGAAGAGAGAGATATTGTACAAGTTGATGATGGATACATTTCTCCATAATTTTAGCCAAGGGTGAGAGGAGAGCAATAGGTCTATAGTTAGAATAGTCAGTGGAGTTTCCACCTTTATGAAGTGGGATAATATGAGAGGCCTTCCAGATATCAGGGATGATTTCTTCTTTGATGGTCCTATTTATGAGAATAGATATAGGATATGCAATGAACTTGGCAGCCTTTTGAAGAAATAGTGAAGGGAGCTTGTCAGCAGAGGGGGTGCAAGGTTTTAGTTTGAGAAGGAGTCTGTAAATGTAAGATGTAGAGATAGGTTTTAGAGAGAATTTAAAGGAGGAGTTAGTTTGGTTACTTGGTGGGCAGAAGTTGTTGGCATTTAGTTGTTTAGCTAGAGCTTGTATAGTTTCAGTGAAGAAAGAGTTAAAAGCATCTGCAGTTTGTTGAGGGGTATCAGGGTCAGCGTTAATTGGGGAAGGTGTTTTAGAGGTTCCTGGGGAGAGAAGTTTATTGACTGAAGACCAGAAAAGTTTAGAATTATTAAGATGATTTTGTTGTAGTTCGAGGTAGAATTTCCTTTTGTCAGATATTACTGCCTTTTTAGTTAAATTTCTAAGCTGACGGAATTGTAGAAAATCAGGGTTATTTCTGTGGGATCTCCATGAGGCCCAGACTTTATTTCTAGTGAGAATAAATTTTTTTGTTTCATGGGAGAGCCAAGGGGCTGCATTAGATTTCATTCTAATAATACGTTCAGGAGCATGTTTATCAAGAATGGATAAAAAAGTTGTGTTAAAATAGAGTACTGCATTTTCAAGGGGAAGAGTTTTTAAGGGGTTCCAGTTACATGCACCAAGTTCAGGCTGAAACAGGTCTGGATTAAAATGTTTTATGGTGCGTAGTTTTCTTATATTGTGGGGGATAACACAATCAGCCTTTTCCCTTGTTATGAAAGTTAAAGAGTGATCACTAACATCATCAGGCAAGGTTCCTATTTTGTAATTATGCTCGACTCTGTTTATAAGTATCCAATCTAGAATGCTTTCTCTATTACTATGTTTATTGAGCCTAGTAGTTGAAGTAATAGTTTGGGTAAAACTATGAAGGTTGATATGAGATGAAGGGTTTTCAGCATTAATGCTATTCCAGTCTATTTTAAGGTCGCCTAGTATAATGGTTTCTTGAGGATACGTAGCAGATACCCAACTAAGATAATTTTCTAGGATAGGTATATTGTTACCAGGTGGCAGGTACATACAGATGATATAAAGGGATTTTTTGGAATTTAATTGAAGTTTAGCAATGATGGCTTCTATCTTGCTATCTTGAGTTGGAGAGTCTGGAAGGGTAGTGATATTCAGATGATTTTTAAAAAGAATTGCAACACCACCACCTTTGCGGTTGGGACGGTCAAGTCTTACTATATTGTAGCCTTGGGGAATAATTTCAGTGTCTTTAGTGGTAGGTTTTAGCCAGGTCTCTGAGAGGCAGAGAATATCAAATGAGTGTATATGAAGGAGGGCATGCAGGTATGGTACTTTGTTGTTTATGCTTTGGATATTAAGATGGCCTATTAAGAAGGTGCTATTAAGTTTAGGTACAGACACTAGGGGAGAAGGGAAAGTAGGACCAGGGTTAGGGTGGATGTCTCCATCTAGAAGGGAAGGATTAGTAGGTTTGTTTATGAGGTTAATTTTTAGAAGGGTTTGTATTTTAGTTTTGTTCTCTAAAGGCACGACATAGTTGAGGTGTGTGAGTCTGTGGAATTTAGGTAATTGATAATTAGGGGTAGAAGAAATATATGGGTATGGGATAAGTGGAATGAGAAATGTTGAAGTGTGTTTGTTAGGATAGAAGTGTTGGGCATAAAGTGGTTTCTCATAGAAGGACAGGAAGTAAATTGAGCATAGGGTGGAAAAAAGTAGGAGTGCGAATAAAAGCTGGGTAGTCAGGTAGGAAGCCATAGTAAGAGTAGTAGGAGTATAAGAGAAAGATGTGAGAACGTATGAGTGGAAAAAGAAGAGGGATATACTACTGAAGAGATAAAAATTAGAACTAGGAGAAGCAAAGAGGGGACAGGAGTAAACAGAAAGAGGAGTTAAATAAGGGGTAGTTATAATGGGAGGGGTAAGTGTGAGAAAGTAAGAGAGGAGAGTATGGAAATGAGTGGGAGTGTATGGTGGAGAAGGGGTGTGAGTGGGGTGGGAGGAGTAGGAGTGGAAGGAGAAGGATTGGAAGGCTAGAATAGGGGGTGTGTCCAGAGAGCTATAAGGTTAGGATCCCTGGGGGTGGGTGGGAATTGGGGGTAGGGAGGGAGCGGAGTGAGCCTGCAACGGAGTGGGTAGAAACAACTGAAGGTGGGCTAGAAAGGAGACAATCAGAAATGCAGGTAAGTATGGTAGAAGCAGAAAGTGTGAAAAAGGAAGGGGTAAGAAAGAAGTCAATAACGCACCAGTGGGATGAATAAAGTTGAGGAGGATAAGGGCAGTAAATCATACAGTGGGGGAGAAGGAAGAAATAGGTGAAAGTGTAGCAGGTAAAGATTGGGCAGGTTACAGGATTAAGAAAAACTACAGTTAGCAGGGAGATAGATAGACAGCAAGGTATATACAGAGACTAAGGGAGATCAGAAGACCAAAAACTAACCTTGCAGACTAAAAAGGGGTAATCAGAGGCAAAGGAGCAGCAGAGAAGTAACAGAGAGAGGAGAGTGCCACCTAGTGGATAGTGTAGGTAGTGGAAGTGAGAAAGGGGCAGCTGAAATAGGACAGCGAAGAGTTATAAGGAGTAAGAGTAAAGAAATACGAGCCGGAAAAGTGAAGGGTGTAAGAGGTAGTGGCGGTTAAGGAAAAGAGAGGTACGGGCTGCTAGGCTCTCAGATGCAGGCAAACTAAAGGACTCTTTAGGCTGACCTAATAGGAGGCTATAAATCAACAAATCAGAGCCCAGGACCTACTTTCTGTTCCTTGAATGGAGAGAATGTAGGAAATCAGCAAACTTTCAATCACTGTAGGCAGGGTCACGTTCGTCCGACACCAGTAGGAAGTAAGTCAGGACAGGAATCAATAGAGATTGAGCTAGAACTTTGGGGGGACAGGAAAGGCAGATAGGAAGGAAGAAAGAAAAATAAAAACAGAGTTAGCATAGGTATTCAATTTTGAAGGTACAAGAGAAAAAAATACAACAAGGACCAACAGAGGTAAAGCAGCAAAATCAAACAATCTAACACAAAATCTGCTTTAACAGATAAAATTCACATTGACCAACAATGGTAAAGTAGCAAATACATCTATCAATCTAACACATAAGTCTGCTTAAACAGAATATAAAATCAAAGGTAGTGTATTTATCATCACTCTTATAAACAATTTGGTGCTACAGATAGTTATGAAATTGTAACCAAGTCAATTTCAGTGCTACCTCAAAATAAAAGAAAGTTATAGATCTAATTCAAATAAGATCAAGACATTAGCCTATTTATGTTTAATGTCAGTAGTATAATTACTATAGGTACTAAGATAACAGTAATGAAAGCTATGCAATAACATTAAGCTGAAATACTATTACAGTTATGGCAGGAGTTCCCACAGAGCCTGCAGAGGCCTCTAAAGAGACACGCCAAGAGTGAAGGGTTGTTAACTTAGATAATGTTGCATGTTGTAATGTTTGCAACGGCAAAATGCCAAGTTATACAAATAGTAAGCTCCACGTGGGTGGCGCAGCTTTGGTAGCGATAGGGCTACAAAAATACAAGCAGTCGGAAATGATTCAATATGTCTAGAAATAAGTTAAAAGACAACTGGAATATTACAATATTGCATTATATTATCAGCTAGAAACGCTTCAAAACTATATGGTCTCAAATCAAGGGAATATTATTCATACCCAACAAGTATAAAAAAAAAAATAAGCTCTTGGGGTGTGGCAGCTGTGGTAGCGATAAGGCTACTAAATTACAAGCAGTCGGAAATGATTCAACATGTCTGACAATAAGTTAAAAGACAACTATAATAATGCAATATAGTGTTATATTAACAGCTAGAAACGCATCAAAATTATATGGCCTCAAATCAGGGAGCGCATATTAAGTAGAAAAGAAAAAGTAATGGTGCAGTTCAGTTTGCGACGGCAAAAAACGCCAGTTATGCAAATAGAAGCACTAAGTGGGTGGCGCAGTTTAGGTAGCGATAAGGCTGCAAAACTACAAGCAGTCTAAAATGGTTCCAGATGTCTGGAAGTGAGTAAAAAAGAAAAAGTATTAGCACAGATTCAACATGATGTTATCAGCCAGAAACTCTACATTTGTTTGTGATAAATAACCGTGCAAGTATTGAGACAAGTTTTGTTAGCACCATAACAACTACGTAACATTGCTTAATAGAAAACAAAGCAAAAACAACAGTTAAAAACGGATTATCTGATCTGTGTCAAGAGAACAGAGTCTTTAAATAATAGAGCTGTGAGTCCATAACACAAGGTCCTTTGTTACAAAAATAATGTTGACTTCTTTGGATAGTTCAGCCAGCACAGTAGCGTACAGTTAAGATTACTAGTAAAAGTAATCGACAACAGTGCAGTAACAGGTTTCAGTTAATAGGGCATCAACAGCAATCTCTAATTCCAAGCTGAGAACTCCAAATTAAGGTAACCTACCAGAGTTAGCACGCCAGGGCAGGAGCTAACAGCAGCCAGGGACCTGGAAAGGTGGAAAGCAGTAAAAGGAGTGACGCAGTTGCAGGAAGGGGTATTAGTAAACTCACAGAGGATAAGGGCGGGACAGGAGTAAAGCATGCAAGTTAAGGAATGGGTAGGCGGGACTAAGGAAAAGGTAGAGGGGAAAGAAAAATCAAGGAGTGGACTGAGAATATTCAGGAGGCTGGGGAGGATAGAAAAAAGATACAGATAGGATGGATAGAGTTACAACTAGAGTGAAGTAGCAGTTAGAGGAGAGATAAGAAACAACTGAAGGTGGGCTAGAAAGGAGACAATCAGAAATGCAGGTAAGTATGGTAGGAGCAGAAAGTGTATAAAAGGAAGGGGTAAGAAAGAAGTCAATAAAGCACCAGTGGGATGAATAAAGTTGAGGAGGATTAGGGCAGTAAATCATACAGTAGGAGAGAAGGAAGAAATAGGTGAAAGTGTAGCAGGTAAAGATTGGGCAGGTTACAGGAGTAAGAAAACTACAGTTAGCAGGGAGATAGATAGACAGCAAGGTATATATAGAGGCTAAGGGAGATCGGAAGACCAAAAACTAACTTTGCAGACTAAAAAGGGGTAATCAGAGGCAGAAGGAGCAGCAGAGAAGTAACAGAGAGAGGAGAGTGCCACCTAGTGGATAGTGTAGGTAGTGGAAGGGAGAAAGGGGCAGCTGAAATAGGACAGCGAAGAGTTATAGGGAGTAAGAGTAAAGAATAAGAGCCGGAAAAGTTAAGGGTGTGAAGGGGTAGTGGAGGTTAAGGAAAGGAGAGGTACTGGCTGCTAGGCACTCAGACGCAGGCAAACTAAAGGACTCTTTAGGTTGACCTAATAGGAGGCTATTAATCAACAAAACAGAGCCCAGGACCTACTTTCTGTTCCTTGAATGGAGAGAATATAGGAAACCAGCAAACTTTCAGTCACTGTAGGCAGGGCCAAGTTCGCCCGACACCAGTAGGAAGTAAGTCAGGACAGGAATCAGTAGAGATTGAGCTAGAACTTTGGGGGGACAGGAAAGGCAGGTAGGAAGGAAGAAAGAAAAACAGAGTTAGCATAGGTATTCAATTTTGAAGGTACAAGAGAAAAAAAATACAACAAGGACCAACAGAGGTAAAGCAGCAAAAAGACAAACAATCTACCACAAAAATCTGCTTTAACAGAAAAATTCACATTGACCAACAATGGTAAAGTAGCAAATACATCTATCAATCTAACACATAAGTCTGCTTAAACAGAATATAAAATCAAGGTAGTGTATTTATCATCACTCATATAAACAATTTGGTGTTACAGAAAGTTATGAAATTGTAACCAAGTCAATTTCAGTGCTACCTCAAATAAAAGAAAGTTATAGATCTAATTAAAATATGATCAAGACATTAGCCTAGTTATTTTTAATGTCAGTAGTATAAGTACTACAGGTACTAAGTTAACAGCAATAAAAGCTAAGCAATAACACTAAACTGAAATACTGTTACAGTTATGGCAGGAGTTCCCACAGAGCCTGCAGAGGCCCCTAAAGAGACACGCCGAGAGTGCAGGGTTATTAACTTAGATAATGTTGCATGTTGTAAACGCCAAGTTATACAAATAGTAAGCTCCACGTGGGTGGCGCAGTTTTGGTAGCGATAAGGCTACAAAATTACAAGCAGTCGGAAATGATTCAACATGTCTGACAATAAGTTAAAAGACAACTATAATAATGCAATATAGTGTTATATTATCAGCCAGAAACGCTTCAAAATTATATGGCCTCAAATCAGGGAGCGCATATTAAGTAGAAAAGAAAAAGTAATGGTGCAGTTCAGTTTGCGACGGCAAAAAACGCCAGTTAGAAGCCAATAGAAGCACTAAGTGGGTGGCGCAGTTTAGGTAGCGATAAGGCTGCAAAACTACAAGCAGTCTAAAATGGTTCGAGATGTCTGGAAGTGAGTAAAAAAGAAAGAGTATTAGCACAGATTCAACATGATGTTATCAGCCAGAAACTCTACATTTGTTTGTGATAAATAACCATGCAAGTATTGAGACAAGTTTTGTTAGCACCATAACAACTACGTAACATTGCTTAATAGAAAAAAAAGCAAAAACAACAGTTACAAACGGATTATCTGATCAGTGTCAAGAGAACAGAGTCTTTCTAAAAATAGAGCTGTGAGTCCATAACACAAGGTCCTTTGTTATTAAAATAATGTTGACTTCATTGGATAGTTCAGCCAGCACAGTAGCGTACAGTTAAGATTACTAGTACTAGTCGACAACAATGCAGTAACAGGTTTCAGTTAAAAGGGCATCAACAGCAATCTCTAATTTCAAGCTGAGAACTCCAAAATTAAGGTAACCTACCAGAGTTAGCACGCCAGGGCAGGAGCTAGCAGCAGCCAGGGACCTGGAAAGGTGAAGGGCAGTAAAAGGAGTGACGCAGGTGCAGGAAGGGGTATTAGTAAACTCACAGAGGATAAGGGCAGGACAGAAGTAAAGCATGCAAGTTAAGGAATGGGTAGGTGGGACTAAGGCAAAGGTAGAGGGAAAGAAAAATCAAGGAGTGGACTGAGAATATTCGGAGACTGGGGAGGATAAAAAAGATACAGATAGGATGGATAGAGTTACAGCTAGAGTGAAGTAGCAGTTAGAAGAGAGATAGGAAACAACTGAAGGTGGGCTAGAAAGGAGACAATCAGAAATGCAGGTAAGTATGGTAGGAGCAGAAAGTGTGAAAAAGGAAGGGGTAAGAAAGAAGTCAATAAAGCACCAGTGGGATGAATAAAGTTGAGGAGGATTAGGGCAGTAAATCATACAGTAGGAGAGAAGGAAGAAATAGGTGAAAGTGTAGCAGGTAAAGATTGGGCAGGTTACAGGAGTAAGAAAACTACAGTTAGCAGGGAGAGAGATAGACAGCAAGGTATATATAGAGACTAAGGGAGATCAGAAGACCAAAAACTAACCTTGCAGACTAAAAAGGTAATCAGAGGCAAAGGAGCAGAAGAGAAGTAACAGAGAGAGAGGAGTGCCACCTAGTGGTTAGTGTAGGTAGTGGAAGTGAGAAAAGGGCAGCTGAAATAGGACAGCGAAGAGTTATAGGGAGTAAGAGTAAAGAATAAGAGCCGGAAAAGTTAAGGGTGTGAAGGGGTAGCGGAGGTTAAGGAAAGGAGAGGTACTGGCTGCTAGGCACTCAGACGCAGGCAAACTAAAGGACTCTTTAGGTTGACCTAATAGGAGGCTATTAATCAACAAAACAGAGCCCAGGACCTACTTTCTGTTCCTTGAATGGAGAGAATATAGGAAACCAGCAAACTTTCAGTCACTGTAGGCAGGGCCAAGTTCGTCCGACACCAGTAGGAAGTAAGTCAGGACAGGAATCAGTAGAGATTGAGCTAGAACTTTGGGGGGACAGGAAAGGCAGGTAGGAAGGAAGAAAGAAAAAACAGAGTTAGCATAGGTATTCAACTTTGAAGGTACAAGAGAAAAAAATACAACAAGGACCAACAGAGGAAAAAGCAGCAAAAGACAAACAATCTAACACAAAATCAGCTTTAACAGATAAAATTCACATTGACCAACAATGGTAAAGTAGCAAAAACATCTATCAATCAAACACATAAGTCTGCATAAACAGAATATAAAATCAAATGTAGTGTATTCATCATCACTCTTATAAACAATTTGGTGCTACAGATAGTTATGAAATTGTAACCAAGTCAATTTCAGTGCTACCTCAAAATAAAAGAAAGTTATAGATCTAATTCAAATAAGATCAAGACATTAGCCTATTTATGTTTAATGTCAGTAGTATAATTACTATAGGTACTAAGATAACAGTAATGAAAGCTATGCAATAACATTAAGCTGAAATACTATTACAGTTATGGCAGGAGTTCCCACAGAGCCTGCAGAGGCCCCTAAAGAGACACGCCGAGAGTGAAGGGTTGTTAACTTAGATAATGTTGCATGTTGTAATGTTTGCAACGGCAAAACGCCAAGTTATACAAATAGTAAGCTCCACGTGGGTGGCGCAGCTTTGGTAGTGATAGGGCTACAAAAATACAAGCAGTCAGAAATGATTCAACATGTCTAGAAATAAGTTAAAAGACAACTGGAATATTACAATATTGCGTTATATTATCAGCTGTGGTAGCGATAAGGCTACTAAATTACAAGCAGTCGGAAATGATTCAACATGTCTGACAATAAGTTAAAAGACAACTATAATAATGCAATATAGTGTTATATTAACAGCTAGAAACGCTTCAAAATTATATGGCCTCAAATCAGGGAGCGCATATTAAGTAGAAAAGAAAAATAATGGTGCAATTCAGTTTGCGACAGCAAAAAAACGCCAGTTTAAGCAAATAGAAGCACCGTGTGGGTGGCGCAGTTTAGGTAGCGATAAGGCTACGAAACTACAAGCAGGCTAAAATGGTTCAGGATGTCTGGAAATGTGTAAAAAAGAAAAAGTATTAGCACAGTTCAATATAGTGTTACCAGCCAGAAACTCTACATTTGTTTGTGATAAATAACCTTGCAGGTATTGAGACAAGGTTTGTTAGCACCTTAACAACTTCTTAACATTGCTAAATAGAAAACAAAGCAGAAACAGTTACAAACGGATTATCTGATCAGTGTCAAGAGAACAGAGTCTTTCTAAAAAATAGAGCTGTGAGTCCATAACGCAAGGTCCTTTGTTATGAAAATAATGTAGACTTCATTGGATAGTTCAGCCAGCACAGTAGCGTACAGTTAAGAGTACTAGTACTAGTAGTCGACAACAATGCAGTAACAGGTTTCAGTTAAAAGGGCATCAACAGCAATCTCTAATTTCAAGCTGAGAACTCCAAACTTAAGGTAACCTACCAGGGTTAGCACGCCAGGGCAGGAGCTAGCAGCAGCCAGGGACCTGGAAAGGTGAAGAGCAGTAAAAGGAGTGATGCAGGTGCAGGAAGGGGTATTAGTAAACTCACAGAGGATAAGGGCGGGACAGAAGTAAAGCATGCAAGTTAAGGAATGGGTAGGCGGGACTAAGGAAAAGGTAGAGGGGAAAGAAAAATCAAGGAGTGGACTGAGAATATTCAGGAGGCTGGGGAGGATAGAAAAAAGATACAGATAGGATGGATAGAGTTACAACTAGAGTGAAGTAGCAGTTAGAAGAGAGATAGGAAACAACTGAAGGTGGGCTAGAAAGGAGACAATCAGAAATGCAGGTAAGTATGGTAGGAGCAGAAAGTGTATAAAAGGAAGGGGTAAGAAAGAAGTCAATAAAGCACCAGTGGGATGAATAAAGTTGAGGAGGATTAGGGCAGTAAATCATACAGTGGGGGAGAAGGAAGAAATAGGTGAAAGTGTAGCAGGTAAAGATTGGGCAGGTTACAGGAGTAAGAAAAACTACAGTTAGCAGGGAGATAGATAGACAGCAAGGTATATATAGAGACTAAGGGAGATCAGAAGACCAAAAACTAACCTTGCAGACTAAAAAGGTAATCAGAGGCAAAGGAGCAGCAGAGAAGTAACAGAGAGAGGAGAGTGCCACCTAGTGGATCGTGTAGATAGTGGAAGTGAGAAAGGGGAAGCTGAAATAGGACAGCGAAGAGTTATAAGGAGTAAGAGTAAAGAAATACGAGCCGGAAGAGTGAAGGGTGTAAGGGGTAGTGGCGGTTAAGGAAAAGAGAGGTACTGGCTGCTAGGCTCTCAGACGCAGGCAAACTAAAGGACTCTTTAGGTTGACCTAATAGGAGGCTATAAATCAACAAATCAGAGCCCAGGACCTACTCTCTGTTCCTTCAATGGAGAGAATGTAGGAAATCAGCAAACTTTCAATCACTGTAGGCAGGGTCACGTTCGTCCGACACCAGTAGGAAGTAAGTCAGGACAGGAATCAATAGAGATTGAGCTAGAACTTTGGGGGACAGGAAAGGCAGATAGGAAGGAAGAAAGAAAAAGAAAAACAGAGTTAGCATAGGTATTCAATTTTGAAGGTACAAGAGAAAAAAATACAACAAGGACTAACAGAGGAAAAAGCAGCAAAAAGACAAACAATCTAACACAAAATCAGCTTTAGCAGATAAAATTCACATTGACCAACAATGGTAAAGTAGCAAAAACATCTATCAATCGAACACATAAGTCTGCTTAAACAGAATATAAAATCAAAGGTAGTGTATTCATCATCACTCTTATAAACAATTTGGTGCTACAGATAGTTATGAAATTGTAACCAAGTCAATTTCAGTGCTACCTCAAAATAAAAGAAAGTTATAGATCTAATTCAAATAAGATCAAGACATTAGCCTATTTATGTTTAATGTCAGTAGTATAATTACTATAGGTACTAAGATAACAGTAATGAAAGCTATGCAATAACATTAAGCTGAAATACTATTACAGTTATGGCAGGAGTTCCCACAGAGCCTGTAGAGGCCCCTAAAGAGACACGCCGAGAGTGAAGGGTTGTTAACTTAGATAATGTTGCATGTTGTTATGTTTGCAATGGCAAAACGCCAAGTTATACAAATAGTAAGCTCCACGGGTGGCGCAGCTTTGGTAGCGATAGGGCTACAAAAAAAAAGCAGCAGGAAATGAATGATTCATGTCTAGAAGAATAAAAAAAAAGACTGGAATATTACAATGCCAAGTTATACAAATAGTAAGCTCTACGTGGGTGGCGCAGCTGTGGTAGCGATAAGGCTACTAAATTACAAGCAGTCGGAAATGATTCAACATGTCGACAATAAGTTAAAAGACAACTATAATAATGCAATATAGTGTTATATTAACAGCTAGAAACGCTTCAAAATTATATGGCCTCAAATCAGGGAGCGCATATTAAGTAGAAAAGAAAAATAATGGTGCAATTCAGTTTGCGACGGCAAAAAAACGCCAGATTAAGCAAATAGAAGCACTGCGTGGGTGGCGCAGTTTAGGTAGCGATAAGGCTACTAAACTACAAGCAGACTAAAATGGTTCAGGATGTCTGGAAATGAGTAAAAAAGAAAAAGTATTAGCACAGTTCAATATAGTGTTACCAGCCAGAAACCCAACACTTGGCTGCAATAAATAACCTTGCAGGTATTGAGACAAGGTTTGTTAGCACCTTAACAACGTCTTAACATTGCTAAATAGAAAACAAAGCAGAAACAGTTACAAACGGATTATCTGATCAGTGTCAAGAGAACAGAGTCTTTCTAAAAATAGAGCTGTGAGTCCATAACGCAAGGTCCTTTGTTATGAAAATAATGTAGACTTCATTGGATAGTTCAGCCAGCACAGTAGCGTACAGTTAAGAGTACTAGTACTAGTAGTCGACAACAATGCAGTAACAGGTTTCAGTTAAAAGGGCATCAACAGCAATCTCTAATTTCAAGCTGAGAACTCCAAAATTAAGGTAACCTACCAGAGTTAGCACGCCAGGGCAGGAGCTAGCAGCAGCCAGGGACCTGGAAAGGTGAAGGGCAGTAAAAGGAGTGACGCAGGTGCAGGAAGGGGTATTAGTAAACTCACAGAGGATAAGGGCAGGACAGAAGTAAAGCATGCAAGTTAAGGAATGGGTAGGCTGGACTAAGGCAAAAATAGAGGGAAGGAAAAATCAAGGACTGGACTGAGAATATTCGAAGACTGGGGCGGATAGAAAAGATACAGATAGGATGGATAGAGTTACAGCTAGAGTGAAGTAGCAGTTAGAAGAGAGATAGGAAACAACTGAAGGTGGGCTAGAAAGGAGACAATCAGAAATGCAGGTAAGTATGGTAGGAGCAGAAAGTGTATAAAAGGAAGGGGTAAGAAAGAAGTCAATAAAGCACCAGTGGGATGAATAAAGTTGAGGAGGATTAGGGCAGTAAATCATACAGTAGGAGAGAAGGAAGAAATAGGTGAAAGTGTAGCAGGTAAAGATTGGGCAGGTTACAGGAGTAAGAAAACTACAGTTAGCAGGGAGATAGATAGACAGCAAGGTATATATAGAGGCTAAGGGAGATCGGAAGACCAAAAACTAACTTTGCAGACTAAAAGGGTTAATCAGAGGCAGAAGGAGCAGCAGAGAAGTAACAGAGAGAGGAGAGTGCCACCTAGTGGATAGTGTAGGTAGTGGAAGGGAGAAAGGGGCAGCTGAAATAGGACAGGGAGTAAGAGTAAAGAATAAGAGCCGGAAAAGTTAAGGGTGTGAAGGGGTAGTGGAGGTTAAGAAAAGGAGAGGTACTGGCTGCTAGGCTCTCAGACGCAGGCAAACTAAAGGACTCTTTAGGTTGACCTAATAGGAGGCTATAAATCAACAAATCAGAGCCCAGGACCTACTTTCTGTTCCTTGAATGGAGAGAATGTAGGAAATCAGCAAACTTTCAATCACTGTAGGCAGGGTCACGTTCGTCCGACACCAGTAGGAAGTAAGTCAGGACAGGAATCAATAGAGATTGAGCTAGAACTTTGGGGGGACAGGAAAGGCAGATAGGAAGGAAGAAAGAAAAATAAAAACAGAGTTAGCATAGGTATTCAATTTTGAAGGTACAAGAGAAAAAAATACAACAAGGACTAACAGAGGAAAAAGCAGCAAAAAGACAAACAATCTAACACAAAATCAGCTTTAGCAGATAAAATTCACATTGACCAACAATGGTAAAGTAGCAAAAACATCTATCAATCGAACACATAAGTCTGCTTAAACAGAATATAAAATCAAAGGTAGTGTATTCATCATCCCTCTTATAAACAATTTGGTGCTACAGATAGTTATGAAATTGTAACCAAGTCAATTTCAGTGCTACCTCAAAATAAAAGAAAGTTATAGATCTAATTCAAATAAGATCAAGACATTAGCCTATTTATGTTTAATGTCAGTAGTATAATTACTATAGGTACTAAGATAACAGTAATGAAAGCTATGCAATAACATTAAGCTGAAAATACTATTACAGTTATGGCAGGAGTTCCCACAGAGCCTGCAGAGGCCCCTAAAGAGACACGCCGAGAGTGAAGGGTTGTTAACTTAGATAATGTTGCATGTTGTAATGTTTGCAATGGCAAAACGCCAAGTTATACAAATAGTAAGCTCCACGTGGGTGGCGCAGCTTTGGTAGCGATAGGGCTACAAAAATACAAGCAGTCGGAAATGATTCAATATGTCTAGAAATAAGTTAAAAGACAACTGGAATATTACAATATTGCATTATATTATCAGCTAGAAACGCTTCAAAACTATATGGCCTCAAATCAGGGAGCGCATATTCATACCAACGCCAAGTTATACAAATAGTAAGCTCTACGTGGGTGGCGCAGCTGTGGTAGCGATAAGGCTACTAAATTACAAGCAGTCGGAAATGATTCAACATGTCTGACAATAAGTTAAAAGACAACTATAATAATGCAATATAGTGTTATATTAACAGCTAGAAACGCTTCAAAATTATATGGCCTCAAATCAGGGAGCGCATATTAAGTAGAAAAGAAAAATAATGGTGCAATTCAGTTTGCGACGGCAAAAAAACGCCAGTTTAAGCAAATAGAAGCACCGCGTGGGTGGCGCAGTTTAGGTAGCGATAAGGCTACTAAACTACAAGCAGACTAAAATGGTTCAGGATGTCTGGAAATGAGTAAAAAAGAACAAGTATTAGCACAGTTCAGTATAGTGTTACCAGCCAGAAACTCAACACTTGGCTGCAATAAATAACCTTGCAGGTATTGAGACAAGGTTTGTTAGACCATAACAACGTCTTAACATTGCTAAATAGAAAACAAAGCAGAAACAGTTACAAGCGGATTATCTGATCAGTGTCAAGAGAACAGAGTCTTTCTAAAAAATAGAGCTGTGAGTCCATAACGCAAGGTCATTTGTTATTAAAATAATGTAGACTTCATTGGATAGTTCAGCCAGCACAGTAGCATACAGTTAAGAGTACTAGTACTAGTAGTCGACAACAATACAGTAACAGGTTTCAGTTAAAAGGGCATCAACAGCAATCTCTAATTTCAAGCTGAGAACTCCAAAATTAAGGTAACCTACCAGAGTTAGCACGCCAGGGCAGGAGCTAGCAGCAGCCAGGGACCTGGAAAGGTGAAGAGCAGTAAAAGGAGTCACGCAGGTGCAGGAAGGGGTATTAGTAAACTCACAGAGGATAAGGGCGGGACAGAAGTAAAGCATGCAAGTTAAGGAATGGGTAGGCGGGACTAAGGCAAAGGTAGAGGGAAAGAAAAATCAAGGAGTGGACTGAGAATATTCGGAGACTGGGGAGGATAGAAAAGATACAGATAGGATGGATAGAGTTACAGCTAGAGTGAAGTAGCAGTTAGAAGAGAGATAGGAAACAACTGATGGTGGGCTAGAAAGGAGACAATCAGAAATGCAGGTAAGTATGGTAGGAGCAGAAAGTGTGAAAAAGGAAGGGGTAAGAAAGAAGTCAATAAAGCACCAGTGGGATGAATAAAGTTGAGGAGGATAAGGGCAGTAAATCATACAGTGGGGGAGAAGGAAGAAATAGGTGAAAGTGTAGCAGGTAAAGATTGGGCAGGTTACAGGAGTAAGAAAAACTACAGTTAGCAGGGAGGTAGATAGACAGCAAGGTATATATAGAGACTAAGGGAGATCAGAAGACCAAAAACTAACCTTGCAGACTAAAAAGGGGTAATCAGAGGCAAAGGAGCAGCAGAGAAGTAACAGAGAGAGGAGAGTGCCACCTAGTGGATAGTGTAGGTAGTGGAAGTGAGAAAGGGGCAGCTGAAATAGGACAGCGAAGAGTTATAAGGAGTAAGAGTAAAGAAATACGAGCCAGAAAAGTGAAGGGTGTAAGGGGTAGTGGCGGTTAAGGAAAAGAGAGGTACTGGCTGCTAGGCTCTCAGACGCAGGCAAACTAAAGGACTCTTTAGGTTGACCTAATAGGAGGCTATAAATCAGCAAAGCAGAGCCCAGGACCTACTTTCTGTTCCTTGAATGGAGAGAATGTAGGAAATCAGCAAACTTTCAATCACTGTAGGCAGGGTCACGTTCGTCCGACACCAGTATGAAGTAAGTCAGGACAGGAATCAATAGAGATTGAGCTAAAACTTTGGGGGGACAGGAAAGGCAGATAGGAAGGAAGAAAGAAAAATAAAAACAAAGTTAGCATAGGTATTCAATTTTGAAGGTACAAGAGAAAAAAATACAACAAGGACTAACAGAGGAAAAAGCAGCAAAAAGACAAACAATCTAACACAAAATCAGCTTTAGCAGATAAAATTCACATTGACCAACAATGGTAAAGTAGCAAAAACATCTATCAATTGAACACATAAGTCTGCTTAAACAGAATATAAAATCAAAGGTAGTGTATTCATCATCACTCTTATAAACAATTTGGTGCTACAGATAGTTATGAAATTGTAACCAAGTCAATTTCAGTGCTACCTCAAAATAAAAGAAAGTTATAGATCTAATTCAAATAAGATCAATACATTAGCCTATTTATGTTTAATGTCAGTAGTATAATTACTATAGGTACTAAGATAACAGTAATGAAAGCTATGCAATAACATTAAGCTGAAATACTATTACAGTTATGGCAGGAGTTCCCACAGAGCCTGTAGAGGCCCCTAAAGAGACACGCCGAGAGTGAAGGGTTGTTAACTTAGATAATGTTGCATGTTGTAATGTTTGCAACGGTGAAACGCCAAGTTATACAAATAGTAAGCTCCACGTGGGTGGCGCAGCTTTGGTAGCGATAGGGCTACAAAAATACAAGCAGTCGGAAATGATTCAATATGTCTAGAAATAAGTTAAAAGACAACTGGAATATTACAATATTGCGTTATATTATCAGCTAGAAACGCTTCAAAACTATATGGCCTCAAATCAGGGAGCGCATATTCATACCAACGCCAAGTTATACAAATAGTAAGCTCTACGTGGGTGGCGCAGCTGTGGTAGCGATAAGGCTACTAAATTACAAGCAGTCGGAAATGATTCAACATGTCTGACAATAAGTTAAAAGACAACTATAATAATGCAATATAGTGTTATATTAACAGCTAGAAACGCTTCAAAATTATATGGCCTCAAATCAGGGAGCGCATATTAAGTAGAAAAGAAAAATAATGGCGCAATTAAGCAAATAGAACACCGCGTGGGTGGCGCAGTTTAGGTAGCGATAAGGCTACGAAACTACAAGCAGACTAAAATGGTTCAGGATGTCTGGAAATGAGTAAAAAAGAAAAAGTATTAGCACAGTTCAATATAGTGTTACCAGCCAGAAACTCAACACTTGGCTGCAATAAATAACCTTGCAGGTATTGAGACAAGGTTTGTTAGCACCTTAACAACGTCTTAACATTGCTAAATAGAAAACAAAGCAGAAACAGTTACAAACGGATTATCTGATCAGTGTCAAGAGAACAGAGTCTTTCTAAAAAATAGAGCTGTGAGTCCATAACGCAAGGTCCTTTGTTATGAAAATAATGTAGACTTCATTGGATAGTTCAGCCAGCACAGTAGCGTACAGTTAAGAGTACTAGTACTAGTAGTCGACAACAATGCAGTAACAGGTTTCAGTTAAAAGGGCATCAACAGCAATCTCTAATTTCAAGCTGAGAACTCCAAAATTAAGGTAACCTACCAGAGTTAGCACGCCAGGGCAGGAGCTAGCAGCAGCCAGGGACCTGGAAAGGTGAAGAGCAGTAAAAGGAGTGACGCAGGTGCAGGAAGGGGTATTAGTAAACTCACAGAGGATAAGGGCGGGACAGAAGTAAAGCATGCAAGTTAAGGAATGGGTAGGCGGGACTAAGGCAAAGGTAGAGGGAAAGAAAAATCAAGGAGTGGACTGAGAATATTCGGAGACTGGGGAGGATAGAAAAGATACAGATAGGATGGATAGAGTTACAGCTAGAGTGAAGTAGCAGTTAGAAGAGAGATAGGAAACAACTGAAGGTGGGCTAGAAAGGAGACAATCAGAAATGCAGGTAAGTATGGTAGGAGCAGAAAGTGTGAAAAAGGAAGGGGTAAGAAATAAGTCAATAAAGCACCAATGGGATGAATAAAGTTGAGGAGGATAAGGGCAGTAAATCATTCAGTGGGGGAGAAGGAAGAAATAGGTGAAAGTGTAGCAGGTAAAGATTGGGCAGGTTACAGGAGTAAGAAAAACTACAGTTAGCAGGGAGATAGATAGACAGCAAGGTATATATAGGGACTAAGGGAGATCAGAAGACCAAAAACTAACTTTGCAGACTAAAAAGGGGTAATCAGAGGCAAAGGAGCAGCAGAGAAGTAACAGAGAGAGGAGAGTGCCTCCTAGTGGATAGTGTAGGTAGTGGAAGTGAGAAAGGGGCAGCTGAAATAGGACAGCGAAGAGTTATAAGGAGTAAGAGTAAAGAAATACGAGCCGGAAAAGTGAAGGGTGTAAGGGGTAGTGGCGGTTAAGGAAAAGAGAGGTACTGGCTGCTAGGCTCTCAGACGCAGGCAAACTAAAGGACTCTTTAGGTTGACCTAATAGGAGGCTATAAATCAACAAAGCAGAGCCCAGGACCTACTTTCTGTTCCTTGAATGGAGAGAATGTAGGAAATCAGCAAACTTTCAATCACTGTAGGCAGGGTCACGTTCGTCCGTCACCAGTAGGAAGTAAGTCAGGACAGGAATCAATAGAGATTGAGCTAGAATTTCTGTTCCTTGAATGGAGAGAATTAAAAGAAATTAACTATTCCTGTTTTGATAATTCCCATTGCATTACTTACCATGAATCCCATGGAATAGTGTGTTTAGTGTGAAAGCTCATTTAGGGGTAAATTAATATATTGGACAAAGTATAAAGAGATTACAAAATCAATGAAAAGATTAGATAATCCTTTTGAGTAATGTTACAGAGGCTGGAGATGTGTAATTTGGAGAAGAGAAAAAGTATTTGATTTGAACACAGATTAGTGAGTTAAAAGGAGCGAGATAATTAGAGCTTATAAAAATGCATTAGGGAAGAATATGGTATGTGTTTGTATTTATTCTGAAGTTTGATACTATGTATCGTAATGGCTTGAATAATGAATGTGCTTAGAAAAATGTTAAGTTGCTTTAAGACGAGTTTTTTTTTTATTGCAATTTGTTGACTGGTTTAATTTATGTATTTAAGATATTTGGGGTTTTGCAATATTCCCCACAGACGCCATTAGCCGAGGCACTAGAGAGTATTGAAGATAGAATAAAGAATTTTTTATGAACTTGCTTATTGTTTTTCTCTCAAGAAGATGGCATGTTGATGGAACTTTATTTCATTGGATATGAGAGAGTATGGTATCATATAGACAGTAGATGGGATATTTCCAGAGAAGATCTTAAAGGATGGCACATCATACAGCTTTACATTAGTGTTACTAATGTGGCATAAAATGGGAGTAAATTGATGGGGTCACTGCAAGGCGCTAGGTGCAGCATATAAACAAGATACATAGACCAGTTCTTAACACTGGTCAACATAATTGCATATTTGTTCATTTGTACTGTAGAATCTAATGCATCTTTCCAGAGTCCAATGTAAAGCTGTAGATACATGCTGTAATCTAAGACTTCATTAGAGTATGGAAGTCTGCCTGTTGTATGATCGTGCCTTTAAACTCCTTATATCAGCTGCAGAATCTGTTTGAAGCAGTTGTCTCATCCATCTTTTGTGTTGGTTAAGTCAAGTAGTAAGAAAAGACAACCATTTTGAGAGTGAAGGTCATAGCAACATGGTCTTACACTATACGTTTCATGTCAAGGGTATAGAGGAAATTTTACATAAGAATTGTTTTTTGTTGCAAAGTGACGAAAGCACCAAAATATTTTTTTCTGCATTACCATCTTTTACATACAAAAATAAACAGAACATAAAATCCCTTTTTGGAGAAGTCCACTGACCACCATGCTGGACTCTCATCTACTAAGAAATGTGAACATTGTCATCAGTGCCCTTCCATTAATACACACTGCAATGGCCATCTATTAGGGCAATTTGTTATGGTGGGGCTCAGTGGAAAGTTTACTTGTTCTTCCTAGGCAGGCATATACATGGCTATCTGTGCATTGTGCCTCACTTTTTACGCGGTGGAAAACCAAAAACACCTTAAATAAGTGCATTTACCAACATCTCTACAGTATTCAATGTAAAGATGTTAAATGTGCTGTAGCCAGGCATGCCATGGTTTGTACTGGTTTTACAAAGTTCACTTTCTTGGTTTTGGAACAAATGAACATTTCTCCTTTTGCAGGTGACTGGCAGAACAAGCTGCTTCACCAGGAAATGTACTGGCAATTCAGGCGAGAAATACATTTCAATTAGCATTGAGCTTAAAAGAAGAGCTAGTAGACTATGTTGAGGTGCCTTAATCTCAGGCACACTGTTGTCATTCTTGTTCCATACTGTATGTATCATCTCCTTGTGTGTATGCAATGAAAGCTCTCATAACATGAAGGAATGTTCCATGTAATTGCCTGTTGTTCTATGTATGTGTTGTTTGGCGCTTATCTCCCCTGGCCTCCACTGAAAATGGACCTGTGTCCAGTCGGACTTTCCCGGTTAACAAATGTAAAATAAATAAAATAAAAAATTCTAAATAATTGCATAATTTTTTTAAAGATGCTTGTTAGTACTTTTTAGTGGGGCTGATATTAAAGAGCAAGTTTTTTTCCATTGTGTGCATGGGATATTTACACAACTCGATTTAGTTTGCGTTCACTTTAAATTTTCTTCTTTTTTTTTAACTGCTTACATCATCAATTTGTACTTATCATGACCCTACCTAACTCCACTACTATCCTTTATCCAAATCTTCTACAATTTTTCCCCTCATATTTGCCTTAGCATCTTAATCTACCTCCTGATACCCCTACCACCACATACATGCAGTCTCATCTCTCATACGTCATAATTTGTACTGTTCCTAAAATACTACTACTTAATATACACAGTACTACAGCATTTCAAAAATGTTATCAATACCATAACAAAAATAAGAAAAAAAGATGGGAGGTTTAGTACTATTGTGTATATATCTACTGATCTGATTTACCTTATTTTTCTTATCTAATCACTGTGAATTTCTATGAATTTGTCTAGCAAACTGCAATTTGTATGTATTGTACACCAAACTTTTGTGTATAGTATACTTGTCTGTAACTGGAGCTTTTCTCCTCGGGTCTCCACTGAAAATGGATCTCTGGCCGAGTTGGACAAACCCGGTTAACAAATGTCAATAAATAATAAAAAAATCTGAGCTGATTGTTTAGTTTTAGAGGTGTGTTGCATTCAGACTTCTGATGATGTCTTGGTAACAAAAAGATGAAAGTGCTAAACTGTGAATGCTTTTATAGTTTTTCAATTAAACATTTCCTAAGATTGTTTCAGTGGCTGACAATTTGGTGTTTTTTGCTGTTTTCAGCTCTGGCAGAGTTAGTCATTGCTGGCAATTGCAACTTGGTTGCCTTCCACAGAAGAGAGTAGGCTTTGTGAGCACATAGTGGCAAGTTCCATGAACTATGAACCAAACACAAACACACAGGAGTTTCCAGTGGCAAGAAACTAATAAACAAAATGAAATGCCATTGATTTGTTAATTGTGGCTTAATGCAGGCCGATTTCCTGGGTTAAATGACTCCATATTTGCTAACAGTGTGTTAAAATTATGAACTGCCAATTATTTTTTATCTTAGTGAGCAAGTGCACTTTAAACAAGTTAGTGGTTTGGTTATGTGACTACTAAATGAGTTATTTAAACATGTGACAGCTTGTAAAAACTGTTCTGAAGAAGTCCTGACATTTTGGATGTAATAGCTTAATTTTTATAATGTTTATTTATTTCACTACCTTGTGTAATTCTTGAGAGTTGAGTTTTGTGGCTTGTGGCACTGATGCATTTCATTTTGAAACATAGAAATAGTGTTCATTACTTATAACAAACATATTTCCAGTAGAGTCGAACTCTGATCAGAAGTTATTTATTGCTAATATACTCACAGACAAATTCATTACTAATTTCATACCCCCCTTTTCAGATAGATTTCACCTCCAAAAATCTTCTCAAGCCAGGTAATATCCACAGTATCCAAAATCAACAATTTTGTCTACCTGGGAATTGGTAATATCCCTGGCTGCTTGCATGCAAGTGTCAAGCACCACTTTGTCAAACCTTTATTAAACATTTTCAGTATGTTTCATCACCATTATTATCAGATTATGTTCCTGAAATAAGGTGAATAACCATATCATTAAATGATAGAAACTCAGTGACAGATCCAAGAAAGTACAGACCTAGCAACCTCACAAATATTGTCTGTAAAGGTTATGGTGCACATAGTTGCAGAGGTGATAAACAAAGACATTAGTAACTTCCAAAATCTGGAACCCCAAACATTTGAATTTGTAAAAGACAGGCTTTGCTTACTAAACCCAGCTGATGTCTTTGAAAGGCTATTTGAATCCCTAGTCAAGGGCTTGACATTCAATTTTGCCTTACCTTACCCTTGCCAAGGCCTTTGACACTATCCCACATATTGATATCATAGATAAACTCTCCCATCTTAACATAAATCCATATATAGTCAGCTGGACAGCCACTTGTTTCAGTGGCACAACCCACGCTGTTAAGGTATGAGGTGCCATCTCACCAGCTGCACAGAATTGGAGCTATTTTTGATATACCCAAGGTTCACAAACATACAATGAACTTACCTGTAAGACCTACCTAGGGATTCGTTAAAGGGGCAAAGTGAGAGCCATATGGCTCATACTAAAAAGACTGTGCTCCCGCAAAGTATTTTGCAGTTCAGGAAAAACCTCATTATCAGCTAATCTGCAAGTCTCTAAATTGCAGTTAACTAACATGATGTGCAGATTATTGCTGATCTGCATGTCATGGTAGTTAACTGTTGAGGCTGCATCGTGGAGGCATAAGCATCCCTACCCCCCTCAGTCAGTCTCCCTCACACACAAATGTACATTCAAATACAGACACACACACACACAGACACACACACACACACACACACACACACACACACACACACACACACACACACACACACACACACACACACACACACACACACCACAGTACTCGTATCTGTCACTGAGTTCCTTACCCTTCCCTTGTATCTCCTTTAACAGTCTTAGGCCATCAAAGAAAAATGCAGTCCAATGTTGTAAGTCAGATCCCTGGGGTTTTGTGGTTCCTCCCACCCGAACCCCATACTGGTTTACTTGCTGTTACCGCACAAGTGATATTTCCCTGTTGGCTTGTGGTTCCCCATTTAATGTTATAGACTGCTTGTTTCTTTTTTTTTAAAACATCTTTACTGAATTATTAATTGTGACATACATAAACGTACATTTATATAAAAGTAATCAATCCATATTAACAAGTTCACATTTACAGGCATTTTATATTGCATATAGTCTTCTACACAATATAATTAAACCAACATTACCTACATTTTCACTTCCTGCCTTCTCTTAAATCTCATTCCTCCTCCAAAATATTTTTGTGCATTTTTTGTTCCCATAATTTCCATTTTTTCTATATAATGTACTCCCGTCTCCTACCCTTTTCTGAACATCCTACTTCCTTTTCTTTTATTTCTGTTACAATGTTCACTGCTTCATATATGGTTGGTTTAGACTTTGATTTCCATTTTCTAGTAAATGTTTTTTTGGCAGCCACCAGAATTAAACTTACAAGGCCTTACTATGTCTATGCAATTCAGATCCTGTATTGCACCTTAAAAAATCATTTCCTTAGTTGCACTCATTTCCTCACCCAGTATTCCTGACAGAGTACTCTGTAGGACATTTTTTAAAGTCTACCAGATCATTACACTTTGAGAACATATCCTGCAGGATAGCTCTTTCTTCCCCATTTCACCTCCAACATTTGTCATCTTCCTGAGGAAAATTTCTTTGGAGTGTGCTTAGGGTATAAAAGTACCTATGCAAACAATCTTTTAGATTTTGTTGTATATTTGGGAGCCATACATATATCCTCTCATTGTTTATTTGTGAATTGTTTATCTAATCTCCCTTCCCAATCTTTTCAGACCTTCTCTGATTGATTCCTAAAATTGTTTTGTAATATTTTATATACCCTACTAATTATCCCTTTTTTAACAGCAGCTTCTGTTCTAGATTCAACTAAAAACTCAACCAGTGCAGATCTTTCATTTAGGATTTGCCTATCCCTTTCTCTTTGCTTATACTATGATGTCAATCCCTAAAAGGGAACACAGTCTTTAGCTTGCAGCCCAAATGTCATCTTGGCCTCTTCCCATTCAACTACCTTTCTCTTTCTAATTGTTCCCAATACCTTGGTTCTTTCCTCCAGTAGCTTCCAGCTCCCTCTTGCTTATTCTCTGTACCCCTATTTGCAGTCATTCCTGTTGGCAGAATCTCCTTTCTCCATTTCTGTGCTGGCATAGTCCTTAGTATACTTTCTGCTACTTTATGAATATAATCTTTTTTAATTTCTCAAAGTTGTTTGGGTTTTTAATACCATGATGGGAATGGACCCCATTCCTAAGTCTTAAAGTTCACAAAATTAGTATTGTTTCAGACTTTTATGTTAGCCAGAAGTGCTCTTCACAGCACCCGCAATGTGCCCAGTAATGATGACTCCTGCAATTCATACGGAGTTATATGTATCGGTAACCTGTCTAAGTGATTGTAAATTCTTTTTTATAAGGGCCGGTGCTCCTACTGCTACTAGAACTGTCTGGGTAACTTATTTCCAAATTGCCCTTGTTTCTCCCTGCAACTCCTGGTAAGACACTGTAGTCACTGGTTGTAACAGTTTCAATGATCAATGCCACTTTTATCTTTTAACGGACTATTGCATTTTTTTCCCATCATTTTTTGAACTGTTGGTAATGGATGATCCTGTGTGTTATAAACTTCATTATTTTCTATAATGCTCTGTGGCTGAAGTTTCCAGTGTTTTTCAGCTACTTCTTTATTACAGTTTGCACAATCCCCAATGGCAACAGTCTTGCCACATTATTATATCTTTTAATATATAGTCATTCTGCCATTAGTATATCACAACCAGCAAAAAGATGTGCGACTGTTTCCAGTTCTGTTTTACAATACCTACATTTGTCTGTTTCTCCCACAAGTTCAATGTACTCTGTAAACCAATGTACGTAGTCCACTATCTTGTACCGCCAATGTTAGCCTTTCGTCTTTTGGTTTAAATTCATCTGTCTTTAACCATTCCTGCATTTGATCCTGATTAACATGAGATTGTTCCAAGCGTTTTCTATACTTGCAGCTATATTTATGCATTTTCCATATTTCTTACCTTCTCATCTGATTCCTTCACCTTATATTCTTTCTTTCTTTTTTTTGGCACATTAAGTTGCTGCCTGATTTTTATCTACTTTTGGTTTGATTGCCATTCTTGCTTGCTGACGATATGCTTCTGCTAAACTAAGCAGGGAGGTCATCTTTGACTTATTCTCTTTCACTACATTTGGGTCTTGTGAGGTCAGCATATATGTATGCAGTCCAACGATTGCAGATCTAGACATGTACTCTATTTTGTTGAGACCCATACCTCCTTCAGAACTGGGAATATATAATCTAGGTATGTATTGATTTTTATAAATCATTTGATGAACATGAAGTATCCTTCTAGTTTTCATGTCCAACCTGTCCAGCACCTTTTTGGGCCAGTCGGTTACTCCAAAACTGTAAGTTTGGACAGGAAGAGCAAATTGGTTTATAGATTGGACTTTGTTTCTGGATGTCAACTCTGTTTTTGGTATTAACTTAAGTCTTTTACAATATTCCTTACTAAGTTTTATTTGCATTTGTTCATGTTTAATTGTTGATCCTTCATCAGTTACCAAATATTTATACACTCCCTCTTGCTGAAGTTCTTTTATACCACATTCCTGTTCCAAACTGATGTTTTCTTGGTGCTGCAGCTTTCCTGTTTTAAAGGTTACTTTTGCACATTTATCAAGACCAAACAACATTCTTAATACCTTATGAAAAAGTTTTAACCACTTGCAGTTGTGATTTCAGTTCCTCATCTGATGAACTATACAGTTTTAAATCAACTACAAAAAGAAGAAAAGTCATTGCACTTTGTTGTTTTCTGGGAGTCAACTAGCCATAACTTAATCTGTTAAGTAGACAACTTAATGAATTAAGGACAAGACAAAATAGGTGCGGTGACAGAGAGTCACCCTGGAATATCCCTCTTTGAATTTTTATCCCTGAATATAATTTGAATTAATATCCCTGAAATAATAATTTTCCTTTATCATGGTTTAACTGCAAAGTGGTTTGCCACCGTTTCTTGATCGCTGCAATGTAATCTGTCATTGTAGGGTATATATTATACATTTATAAGCACTAATATACATGAATGTTGGATACTGTCAAATGCTTTTTTATACTCTATCCATGACTTACTTAGATTCTTCCCCCCTTTTTACAGTTTTCCATTATGACTTTAATTAACAACAAAGTATTCTTTGTTCCATATGACTTTCTCTTATTACCCTTTTATTCTATTGCCATGGTTAACTTTGTTGGCATCAATTCCAGTGTATAGTTTATATGTCAGTGGAAGGCAAGTTATTGATCTATAGTTTTTAGGATAGCTTGGAGGTTTGCTCTTAAGTAGGAGTATTATTTTTCCTATTGTTTACCAGGCTGGTGTCTGGTCAGGGTGCACATATAAATACTACTTATTCATGGTTAAATCTTCATGTAAAGATTTTAATACTTTTATCTAGAAGTTAGGTACTACATCTGGGCCTGGGGTTTTCCAGTTAGGAGCTTTTCTTAACTTTGTTTCAATCACTCTAGCTGTTACTTCATCCCATTTCATATCCTATACATTTGAACTTCTTATTCTTTCTTTTGCTTCTTCTGTTCATTTTATGCTCCACAGGATCTTCATAGATATTTCTCCAAAGTATATTTATTTCTTCTTTTTTGGTGGTGGTACAATTCATTTTGCCTTGTTTCCCAATTCTCTGTATCTTTTTTGGGTCATCAGTAAATTGCATATTTTGTACTTTTTATACTTATCTCCACAGCTTCTAAGTTTTTCTGCCTGTGCTGATATTTTTAGTTTATTTTTTGCAATACTGTATGATAGATCCTGATGTGTTATGATATTGTGCATTACTTTTATCATGTCTGAGTATTTTTGTTGATCTATTCCCTCTTCTAAACTCTTCTAACAGTGACACTTCTTGTCTTAATTGCTGTATAGTTTTCTCTGTTCAGTACTTCATGATGGCATTCAATGTCTCCCCTTCCTTTCCTTTACTACCCTGGGATTTTTGTGGCAAGACTTTATCTGTTGTTAATGTAGCTGCACAATAATATATCCCATTTACTCATGTTATATAACATGAATCTCTATGGACAGTCCTCATTACTGTGTTCTTTTGTTTTGTCAGTTTTCTAACTTTTTGGGTTTTATTGACTTTTTGTAGTCTATTTCTTTCATTGATCTTAATATATCTGCCCATTTCTATTAAATAAAGCAACTCTTCTGTTAGATCATTTTCTTCTAAACTGAGGGCACATTCTTTGTTCTCCACTTCCTGTAGGCATTGTATAAAAAGTTCCAGAGCATCTTCCTGTGCCACATTCTCTTCATTTTCATCCTGTGTCATCCACTGGTCTTTCATTTTGCAGCTCACTGGCTTATCACTGCACAAGAGGAGGCACTTGGACTCCCCGCCAGAGTTCCTCACGGAGGATATCGACTTGGAGGAAGGGGAGGGTTCCCCTTGATCACCCCCAGTGGATGTCCTCTTTTGAGACATCATGGAAATCCTTTGGCAGCGTGGTGGGTGGGCTACCCAGAATTCCAACCCCGACAAGTCAGAATTCCTGGAGGCGTTTGGCACAGGACCCCATACCCCCTGACTGTCCCCTCCCTCAGATCCTCTACTGGACCTGATTTCTTCTAGGACATGGAAGGAACTGGATACTGTTGAGCCTATCCCCAGGCACCTGGACAAGGTACTCAGTGCTCCTTCAGACAGACAACACTGGTCCAAGGGGTCCCCAGTCATTGCCATGTTGATTGCGGCATCCAGCAAAAAAGAGTTTGTGCAGGATAGTTCTTCAGTTCATCCTCCAGACAGGGAGTCTTGGGTGATGTATAGTTTTTGGAAGCAGGCCTATGTATCAGCCACCTTTGCCCTACATGCACTGACTTATTTGGCACATGTAATCAGACTGCAGAGGGGCCTGGTTAAAGAGGTCACTGAGTCTGCCCCAGGGTCCATGTTGATGGAGGAGGAGAAGGCTTTTTCTTCTCGCATAGCCACTCTTACGTCCATCTCCAATATGTCCATGAGGCTCCTGTCACATGCTACCAAGGGAGCCTCTAGGGCTGCAGGAACAGGCATGGTCATTAGGTGACATTCCTGGCTGTGGCGTTGTGCTTTTTCAGAGTCCTTTAAGGCATCTTTCACAAACTCACCCTATGATGGTTCCACCTTGTTTGGGAAAAGTTCATGACACCTTAGTCCAGAGAGATAAAGACGGGAAGATCTTGTCTGTCGTCGAGATCCACTTTTCGACCCCACAACAGTCCTTCTCTAGGAATCAGGGTGTGGTATGGAAAGTGTGGTTTCAGAAGTCTCAAGGCTCTTCCCAAGATGCTCAGGATTCACCTTCCCCCAGAGGCAGGTGGGATACGATAGACGCCGCCCTCATGGCAGAGGGGGTCCAAAAAATCAAGGGTCTTGGGATTTCTTCCAGGACAGACTCTTCCAGCAACCCTGAGAGGTTGCCCGAATGATTATCTCTGGAGGCAGTCACGGGGTGATTATCTCTGCACCCAACAGCCTGAGAGTCAATAAAAATGATCATTGAGTGATCATATCCAGAGACTGTTTGATTCCCTTTCTACATCCCATAGTTCTACCCAGACACCTCCCAGGTGTGCCACCCGGTCAACAGGAAGAGGCAGCCACAGAAATTGCTAGGCTGCTCGAAAAACAAGTCATCCAGCCCGTCCCCCTAGACCAGTCTGGATCCTGCATTTATTCCAGTTACTTTTTGGTGCCAAAGAAAACGGGGGACTTAAGATCCATTCTGGAGCTTTCAACCCTGAACCTGTCAGTTGCTAAGATGAAGTTCAGGATGGTCACCATTCAATCCATTCTGCCCTTCCTGCAGATGAGTGAGTGGATGTGCTCGGTGGACGTCCAGGATGTGTACTACCATGTCAAGATGGACAGGCACTCCCAAACATTTCTCCACCTCTGCCAATCACTTTCAATTCAGAGCACTGACATTTGGACTCATCACCACCACCCCCCTCCCCCCAGGTGTTGACCAAAGTGATGGAGGTAGTGGCTGCTCACCTGCAGCTGCAGGGGTTTCAGGTCTTTCCCCCACTTGGATGATTGGCTCCTCTCCCTCCAGGCATCGACTGATTCAAGCCAGGGACCATATACTTCACATTGCCTGTTTCCTGAGTATAACTATAAACCTCAACAAGTGTCAGCTGACACCTATGTAGGTGCTGGACTTTGTAGGAGCTCGGATAGATACTACCCAGGGCAGGGTGTTTCTACCTCAAGACAAACTGCTATCACTCCGTCATCTTATGCTTTACATTCTTCAAGCCAACCTTCTCCTGGCGGGTTTAGTTCTTCAGGTGTCGGGATCCATGACGGCCACAATCACTCTCATCCCAACTGCACGTCTTCATATGAGAGTTCTGCAGTGGACTTTAGCTGTTCAGTGGTCTTTGCTAGACCTTCCATTGTCACACCGTGTTTGCAAGGACTCCCTTCGTTGGTGGCTGTAATCCCTGGATCTCCTCCAGGGTCATGTGTATGTTCTTCCCTCCCCCACGTTCATGGTGACCACAGACTCCTCCCTGCTCAGGTGTCGGTGCATTGCATGTGAAGGATGGTCCAAGGAAAGTGGTCATCCCTAGAGACCAATTTGCATATCACTGTCTTGGAGATGAGAATGGTGCTTTTGCATAGCAGCGTCTCAATGCCTTTCTTCCTCCAGGGGCTGTTGCCATCCATATGGACAATATGTCGGTAGTCTGGTACATCAACAAACAGGGGGAGACCAGATCTTACCCCCTTTGTTGCAAAGCCATGAGACTGTGGGAATGAGCGATCTCCACTGGACATTTTCTGGTAGTACCGCACATTCCAGGGAGGTCCAACATTTTGGCAGACAGGCTCAGCAGGTCTATTCTGATGCCTTACGAGTGGCCTCTGAATCCTTCAGTAGTGAAAAGGATCTTTCTAAAGTGGGCTCATCCTTGCTGCAATCTCTTCGCCTCTCCTTCCAACACAAAGTGCAGTGAGTATTTTGCTCTGAACCCCCCCCTCTAGGGGTGTCCCCCAGAGACGCTCTAGTTCATGCTTGGCTCTCTGGTCTACTGTATGCTTATCCTCCGCTCTAATTCCCAAGTTCATTCAGAAAGCTCAATGGCTGGGGAGCTTAATGATCCTTATTGCCCCTTTCTGGCCTCGCCAAGTTTGGTTCCCCACTCTGTTGTCTCATGTAAGGTGTCCCCCTTGGATGCTAGATCCAGTTCTGGATCTGATTACACATCCCTCAGGGATGCCTCACCCAGACTTATTCAGACTGAAGCTCACAGCTTGGCTGCTCCTACTCCTGTAATAGCTAGGACTCCTGGGTTGTCTTCCCTGTTAAGGGGATCTTGGTAGCAGCTCAGAAATCTTCTACCAGGAAGGTTTATTCAAGTAAATGGAAGCAGTTCGTGATCTGCAGTTCTCAGCATGACCTGGATCCTTTCACTGCACCAGTCTCGGCCATTTTGGAATTTCTGGTGGACATTTTCAATAATGGAGCCAGTTTCTCTACAGTTAAGGCGCAACTGGGAGCGATTTCTAATTTTCACATTGGTGAAAATTCGGCGTTCGAATATCTATTTTGTGTTGATTTATTTAGCTTTCACTTTTGCATAAATATTGCATAAATATTGACCCATATCAAATCTCTCTCTTTCTTTTCCATGTCCATATTTCTTTTTTATACCTTTCAAAAGTCTGTAGATTTTGTTTTTTATGTTATCGCACTTCCTCAGTTGTTTCCTTTTCCAAACATCCCAAAGTTTCTTTGTCTGTATAATGTTTTTCATAAATCTGCTGTCTTAATAAACACAAGTTTTTATTTGGAGCTTCTGACAGTTTTTTTTTTCTTGTGGAAGTATTTTTTTCTTTCTTAATCTTTTTGTATATCTTCTGCCTGGACATTCTGGGCTTCTTGCATAAAACTAAGAGTACATAATTTCTTTCTTATCCTCAGTAGTAGTAGTCCACTCTGTCATCTTTATGGTTCTTTTATGGCCTATCAATGTTTGTAATTTTTGTGTAGTGCTACTTTCTTCTACAACAATGTCATCTTGTTGAGATTTTGTGAAAAACAGGGTCCACCTCATGAAAGTACTCACCAAGACTCAAAGATGAATTCAGTTCCAGCAATACTACTCTCCTTTGTTTGCTGACTTCTCATCTCTCCATTTGGGCCCCTTATATGACTACTGTTATTCTCCTTAAGTATCTCCATCCAAAATCCCATTCTGTCCTTATTTTTTGAATTATGCCCCTGCTTCATCATCATCCCTTTCCGCTTTGAATTGTAGCTTTCTACTTGTGTTATGTATAAGAGTCTTAACTGTGTAGCTCTAAAATATCCCTGAAAATAAGCCAATCCTAAACCTCCTTGTTCTTCAGGAAGGATCCGTTTATCCCACTTGACTCTTGCCCTCTTCCCCTCCCAGATAACACCCTTCAACTCTTTATCAGTTACTGTCCACAACTTTTCCCCTGGTTGATATGATGTATATGCATATTGCTGGTGCACATCTTTGTCATGCATAATTATAATGAATATATACCTGTATCTACTAGGTGTTTAGAAGAAGGTTCTTGATAAAATGGTTGGAAGTTATATTTATTTCCATAGAGATCTATTGTTTTATTTTCACAGTGCATCTTCCTTAGTAACATACCCTTTGTTTTAAATATTGTGTCTTCAGTATGAATAACTAACTACTTAATTAATTTATTGATTAATTATGGCGCCTTTTTTCGTATAAAATGAGTGAAATTTATTTGTATTCTGTATTCTGATGAAGGCTGTCTATTGTGTGCCGAAAAGCGCTTAAATTAAAACTACGTTGTGTTCAATTAAAACTACGTTGTGTTCCTGTGCTGACTGGTCATGGATTTTATTTCTTAGTTTTGGATTTTGCTTGTGGAATTTTATTTTCTTAGTTTGATGGCTTCCGATCCGCTTCCAGCTGATCACTCGAACAGTTCATGCTGTTTGCTGAACGATTCTAATGTGCCGTGTAAACCGTTTTCGAACATTTCTACACTGGACTCTGAGTCTGTTAACTTCGGGCTCCTTTTGGGTAAAATAGATGCACTGTGTAAACGATTGGATCTCGTGGACACTAACCAGCATTTATTTAAAGAGTTTATCGAGGTTAAAACTACTTCTGCCAATGTAACCAGTTCTAATGTTACCTCCAACGGACAAACTTGTTCCAGTACCAACTTTGAAGCCGGTGATGTCAGTACGCCACCACCGGGGCAAAGGTCACCAGCTTCTTTTGCACAAGCGGGTAATCACACAGACACAGCGTCCCAAAGAGGTTTGAACGCTGTATCTTTACCTGGTGCTAGTTTAACAAATAAAGCAACTACTAACTCAAACGGCGAGCGAAATCTACCTGTGCCAAGAGGGGATTCACCTAATATAGCAGGCATTATCAAAGACTGCTTTGTTTTTGGTAACAATTCAGCAGGACTACCTCGCCCTTGTACAATGAACGGAAGTCAAAATCAAGACACAGTAAATAAACCGGACATTGTAAGTAATTTAAAAGCTTTGGACAATTCATTGTTAAAACTGAAAAAGACACAGTTGGAAATTGCCTATTTTAAGGAATGTCTTAATGTGAATATTATACCTAAAGGGTTGCGTAGAATGCAATATCCTACTGGGCTGGTTAACCAGTCCCCTTTTCATAAAGAACTATTACAACTCTTTGAGCAACAAGGTGCTGAACTTCTCAATTTAATGATTAAACATTATTCATTATTTGTGACTGAATTAACTGAAACAGTGTTGGACCTGGACAAACAGGTTACTAACCATGCTGAATTTTTCAGATACAAGTTTGACTATTCTAGATCTATCTCCAGTATTAACAAGAATTTATTTAAATTACAAACTAACAAGTCCAAGAAACTGGAGAGAGATATTAAAGCATACAAGGAAGGCACCGCTTATCCTGTGCCTTCCCCAGCCCAGGCTTGGCAACGACCATCTGTTGTTAATTCAACTAACATTGTTTGTAATGCTTGTAATACTTGTTTATCTAATGATCATTTGAGTTGTGAAACTGGAATGTGTGATAGCCAAACTGTTAATAATGATGATTTGGATAGCAATTTTTTGGATGATGAATCTGAATTTCCTACTCTTAGGAGAAGTGAAAGACTCCAGAATACTGCTAAAAACAATCACAATTTTAACCAAAGACACAATTGTAATTTTGTAGCTGCCCCTAGTTTACCGCCCAATTCAGGGTTTAATGGGGCAAGACCTAAACAACAAAGAAATGTACATAAATTTAACACAAGATCTAAAAATTTTCAATAGAGGAGGCAACTGGATATAGTGAATCTTTAAGCCAACCAGTCTCCCCCTCCTTTGACACACATGAAGTAAATTTAGATACTGGTTCTTTGGAAGAATCTGAGGTCTTGTTAGATGATTTAAAAGTTCTGGGTGAGTTACCAAAACCTATTATAATGTTTAATAGAAATAAAGACTTCAAAGTTTATAATTTTTCTTCTTGTCCGTTGTCTCAGGACCTTGTAGATTTACTATCTAAGGGGACAACATATGTTCCTTATACTAAACTTAATATCACGTCTGTGATTATGGACCTCAAAAAATATACTAGAAAATTGAATTTTCAATATTTACTGGGTAACATCAACAACGTAGGTTCTCTAGGTGAGTATAACATCCCTAGTACGTATAATCCACCACTCCACCCTGTTATACAAACTTTTGAAAATGTCTGTGAGTTAGATTTGAGATTTCTGGCTAACGTAAAAAAGAAAGCGCCCAGTAACCAGGAAGAACTGGATTTAATCAAACTTGTTCACTCACAGAAAATTAGACTATGTAAACCAGATAAGGGGGGTGGCATGGTTATTTTTGACATTGATGATTATAATCATAGAATGGTAATGGTGATGCTTATGCCACTAGTTCTAGGTCGAAGGTAAACTCTGCTTATGGTTTAGTTAAATCTTGTATCAATGACTTATTCATTGAGGGATACATTGATAGTGAACTTTTAAACTATCTAACTACTTCATTTTCTGTTTACCCTAGTTTCTTTGGAATTCCAAAGATCCATAAAGACCTGCATGAGCCACCTATGAGACCATTGGTGGATGGCAGGGGGTCACCATTATACATTTGTGCTAAGGTAATAGATGTCACACTACAGAAAATAGTTGCTCAAGAGAAACAAATCTGCAAAGATTCCTGGTCTTTTTTTAAGTGAGATTAACAAACTGAAATTTGACGGAGATTCTAACTTTTTAACAGTGGACGTAAAGGACTTGTATACTTGCATCCCCCACGACATTGCTATAGAATGGGTTACACTCATGATGTATAAATACCAGCTTCCAAAAAAAGAAATCTATTTAGTGTCTGAACTTCTAGACCTCGTCCTCTCTCATAATTTTTTCATGTTTGACTCACTTTTTTATAAACAGAAAATAGGAATAGCTATGGGCTCACCGTGTGGAGCTAGCGTAGCTAACCTAGTAATGGCCTTTTGGGAATCTGATTTGGTCTTTAAATCTAACCTCTATCAGGAATCAGTTGTTTTTTACACTAGATTCCTGGATGACATCTTTATGTTGATTAGAGGTAATGACCAATCTGCATCCTATATAGTTGACTTTCTCAACAAGTCTACTGAGTTCCTCGAGTTTACTTACACTTTTGACTATTTTACTATTTGGATATAATGTTATCTAAAAGATTGGATTTAAATGGTTATGTTTCAAGAGTTTACCGTAAAAAAACATACTCTAACTCTTTCCTCCACTTCTCAAGTTGTCACCCGTTTCATCAAAAGAAGGCTGTTATCAAAGGGCAATTAGTCAGAGCGGCCCGGATTGTTACTCTCAATAAAGAGTTTGATGAGGAATGCCTTTTTTTAAAAACAGCCTTTTTGAAGAGGGAGTACCCGGTTGAGCTCATTGACGAAATTATAGCCGAGGTCAAATCTAAAAGGGAAATTAATTACTTTAGGCCTTTATTGGCTATACAAAGCTTAGGCCCTCACAGCCTTTCTGACAACTTGGGTGGTGAAGGTATTAATCAAGTCCAATTGAATTACAACTTAGATTGTTTAAAGGACGTTGAAATTGGTCATTTGTCTGATCATGGGTTAAATACCGATATAAATCTTGAAAGTCCATTTAACACCTCTAAGATTGATAGAAATAGAGTTGTGTCATTTACCACATCTTACACCAAACTGAGTCCTGAATGTATTAATATTTTGAACAAAAATTGGAATTTGTTCAAAAATAATTCACCTTTAATAAATAAATTAGGTTACAAACCCACTGTTACATTCAGGCGTGGTTTAAACTTGAAGGACTCTTTGAGATTTCAATCTGACTTGTTGAGAAAGACAACTGGGATGTTTAAATGTGAATCATGTAGTATGTGCAAACATGTTCTGGTTAGCAACACATTCACATTGGATAATGTATTATACAAATTAAGTGATAAATTTAATTGTAATTCAAAAGGTATAATTTACTTGGCCAAATGTTTATCATGTGCCGCCTTCTATGTGGGTAAAACTGAGCGTAGACTCAGAGATAGGATGTATGAACATATCTATGCAGTTACGCACAAGAAGGCGGACAATGCATTGGCAAAACACATTATGTGTTTTCCCGACCATGTATTTAAATTCTTGATCATTGATAGATTAAATATTAATCCTAGAGGGGGTCCTTATTCTCTTAAATTGTTAGAGCTGGAATTGAAATGGCAAATTAAATTAAATGCTAGTAACTATCCAGGCCTTAATGAAGCTTTATCAATAGGCGTCTTATTAAAGTTAAGAAGCTTGGCGAGATAATTAATTTCAAGATTATAATTGATTAATTTATATCTATTATATTACATAAATAAAAAATTAATTGAATAAATAAAGTTAACTACCTGGGAACTAGTTTGTCCTTATGAAGTGTTCTGAATATTTGAGAAATATATTTATTTTTCACCACCATACACATTTTTAGATTTGATTATTTTTATTGACTACTTTATTTATTTTTATTTTTTGATTATTTTTTCAATTTAGTTCAGTCATGAATTTTATATATATCTTTATGACTAGTAAGTTCACTATTACACTTTGAGGTATTTAGTGGTTTTTGGTTATATTGTATAAATGAATGTATACCTGTATCTACTAGGTGTTTAGAAGAAGGTTCTTGATAAAATGGTTGGAAGTTATATTTATTTCCATATAGATCTATTGTTTTATTTTCACAGTGCATCTTCCTTAGTAACATACCCTTTGTTTTAAATATTGTGTCTTCAGTATGAATAACTAACTACTTAATTAATTTATTGATTAATTATGGCGCCTTTTTTCGTATAAAATGAGTGAAATTTATTTGTATTCTGTATTCTGATGAAGGCTGTCTATTGTGTGCCGAAAAGCGCTTAAATTAAAACTACGTTGTGTTCAATTAAAACTACGTTGTGTTCCTGTGCTGACTGGTCGTGGATTTTATTTCTTAGTTTTGGATCATGCATAATTATGTCTGGTTACCAACCGGGCAGGATTTCCATAGATAATATGTGTAATGCATGCCATGTCATGCACCAAAGTGCTTGCTTCAGAATCACGTACAGTAAAATTAGAATAGTACAGGGAATAGTAGCATAACCCCAGTGCAAGCGTGATACGCAAATTTATGGCTTGAGGTTGGCATAATGGTTAAGTTGCTTACTTTGCACACAATTTACAGGGTTTGATTCTCACCTTTGACGAAAATTGGCTATGCTTAATATGGCCCATAAGAGCAGCTAGCTTTGTATTTAGCTGTGAACCTTTGATGAAGATATGCCTGACCTGTGTATAAAACAGAAGGGGCTAAAAACATTTTACTGCTTGCATCTTTCCCACCATATCCATAGGCAAGAGCTTCCAGCTTCTCATTTTTTGTATTATCTTTCGTTTAGTCTCTTCACACATACATCCTTGGCTGACATGACAGAATCCATTTTACCCCATACTTCTAAATATTTATTTTTATAATGTCCCCATAAATATGGGTATTGCTGAAACAATTGAAGTTTGGGTACATAGTTTACAGCTATAGCCTTTGTTTTATTGTCAGTAATTTTACATCCCCAAAAAACCTGGAACTATTTCGGAATGTTCCACAATACTGAGATGTCATTTTCCAGAAGTACAAAGTATAAGCATTTTCATATAAAACCAACTCTTCTTGAATACCAGACCAATTGTATCCTAGAATTTTTGAGTCCCTTATGTTCTTTGCTAATGGTTCTAAATATAATGCAAATAACAAAAGGACACCCCTGCTTGATTCATCTGTTCAGACACAACTTATCAGAGGGGAACCCTCCCACTTTGATTTTTTCCTCCGGTCCCTCATATGTTCTCCTAATTAACCTTATTATTGTGTCAGGAAATGCGACTTCTGCAGTGGTGCAGCGGTAACGTTGTTGCCTCACAGCAAGACGTTCTCCCATTCGATTTTTGGCTTGGGTTGGGAGTGCCTTCTGTGTGGAGTTTGCATATCCTCCCTGCAGTTGAGTGGGCGTTCGAAAGACGTGTTGAATGGGCATGCCTTCGTTGAAGGTTGGGCATCGGGCTGGCAACTCGACACCATAAATACCAACTGCCAATCAGTGGACCGGAGTTCTGCTGTGGCGACCCCTAACCGGGAAAAGCCGAAAGACAAACAAACATTGTGTCAGGAAATGCAAATGCTTCCATTGCCTCAGTCATAAAATCCCAGCTTACTCTGTTAAATGCTTTCTGTGCATCAAGACCCACCAACAACAGTGATATTTTCTTATGTTCTGCTTCCCTCTGTATCATCATTGTTCTATTAATGTGTCGCAGGTTTGCCTCCCCTCTACAAAACCACGTTGATCTATATCTATCAATTTTGGCAACATCTTTGCCATTCTTTCAGCCATTCTAGACATAAACACTTTATAATCAAGATTTAAAATTAAAATGGGTGTCTATGAAGCTAGATCTTATGGATCTTTACTGTCTTAAGGTATTAAAGCCACCACAGATTTTTCCAGGATGTTGGTGCTTCCCCTTGTTTTAAATTTCTGTTAAAGCTTTCTAGATCTTTATGACATTCTTCCCTCCTGGCTTTCAAACTTCTGCCAGAATACCATCTATTCCTGGAGACTTTCCAGCAGATTGGTTATACATTTCATAGACTGTGCTTCATAGTCTAGGAGTGTGTGGTGACATGACAACCACTCACCAACCCATACTCTCACATTCACATCAGACACACCCACTCCTTACCCACCCAGTCACAAACTAACTCTCATCTGTTTACACACACTTACACACACCTACCTGACCTCACTCACTCTCTTCCATCTACCTCCCAGGCAGGTACACTTGCTCACCCATTGCATACACTCAGTCACGCATGCACCTCTCAACCCTACTTTACTGTTAAACTTCCCAGTGCTTGCCTTTTCCTTTGGGCCATGTTCATTACCGTGACATGGTAGGATGCAGAGATACCTTCCTGGAGGTGGTTTTGTGGGAGGAGGAGAACATGGGTAATTAGCATATGCTTCTCCTCCACACTGCCTCATTAGCACACAGTATGGTCATGGAGCCAGCCGTTGTGGGGCCAAGCTAAGTAGTTAGGTAATAGCCGAAGTCGTTGTAAAAGAGTAGTTGAATGTGTTTAGCCTTTGACTGTGAAGAATGGACATTTGGAATGTTTGTGAAGATGGAGTTTTGAGTTGCTTGTGGAATTCTGGAAAACTGTGTATTTACAAGAGCTTGTGGGGAAGGGCATTTCAACTGGCAGGGAAATTTGTGGAAAGGATTTTTCACTAATGGAGTGTCAAATGGGGGGGGGGCTCTAGTATTTATTTATTGACATTTGATTACTGGGAAAGTCAGACTGGGTGGAAGCCAGTTTTCAGAAGAGGCCCGGGGAGAAAAGCTCCAAGTTATTAGAAAACATTTTCAGTGTTAGACTGAGGGTATAGGTTCATAGATTAGTACTAAGCTAACTGCCTTGTGAGCCATTTTAAGCCTAGCCAATTATCCCTTGTGAGACTCAAACCCCACACCTTGTGTTTGTAAGGCAAACGCCTTAACCATTAGGCTACCCTCCCAACTCTTATTGAGTTCACTATAGTACATTAAGATAGAATAATAGGCCTGAAAATAGACTTGCGTTTTTCATGTATGCTTCAGTTTCAGGGAAAGACAGTCCATTAGAAAGGAAAAGATAATCTTGCTGGCTAAGAATGAGATGTGCAGAAATAACAGTTTTCTGGGAGAGCTACAGAATGTTCTTTTCTCAAGGGAAAGCTATATGTACTTGCAGTGGAATGCTATATAAAAACAGTATGTGAGGCACATGCAAGACAAGGCTTGAAAAACAAGGCTAAACCGGTGTGTAAAACATTACAGGGTTTTGGTATTATTAGGATATACGTTGGACACTGTCAGTAAAGTCAGTAAGATAGCTTTTGGACTGATACGTAAAAGGGTCATTACAATACAGACCCTCGAGCCTGCATATAGCAAGTCAAATATCCATACTATTCAGGAGGAAAAGACTGTTTCAGTTGATATTCAGGAGAATTAGAATATATGTGCAGTAAATTTGGCTATATTTATCAGCACTCCAATAAAAAACAAAAGATACACCATCCACTGAATGACACTCGCTGTAGTAAAATCCAAAGATTTATTCACGATAAAAACCAATAAAAACTACTATAAGAACCGGTGTGAAATGGTAAGCGCTTTCACGTCTTCCTGACGCTTCATCAGACTTCAATAGTACTTTCACAAATGGACATCTTTAAATACATCTTCATAGCACTAATTGTTTAACAATTAATCAATTGTTCCATTTGTGCTTACAACACCCACTGAGTTAAAGGAGCAACCTAAATGCCAAAAGACATTAACTTCATTCAAAACATGTGTATATTTTCTCTATACTTATAGTTACACCCTAAAAATTACTTAGTGTTTCATGGGTTTTGATGCCAGAAAAGGTTTCAACGTGATCTTATCATTCAGGCCATATCTATGGGCCTGTAACTTCAAAATCCACCTATTCTCCACTTCTTCTGTATGCACCCTGACATTCCCTAATCTTTTAGATCTATTTACTAACTGTATAACCCTAAACTTGAAACCATGTGAAGAACCATGTTCTAACACATGTCTAGCTAGAGCATTGTTGGTGTTCTCCTTATAGATTGCATATAAATGCTCTCTTATTCTCTCACGTAGGGTTCTATTGGTCATCCCCACATAAAACAGCATACAAGTCTGACACTGAGCTATATAAATTAAGTCCGTTGTCCTACAATCGGCATAGCCATTGAACGAATAAGTCTGTCCAGTGAAAGGATGTACAAAAGTATTATCTTCAGCAATATATTTACACTGATTGCAATGCCGACAGCTAAACGTACCAATCCTCTGTGAATGGAGCCGTTTGGCCTTTGGCTTCTCATAGCACAGCAACCTCTTAAGGGACTTAGTATTCCTATAAGCTATATTGGGTCTATCATCTACCAACCCCTTAATGGTATCATCCATCTGTAAAAGTTTCCAATTATCATATATAATGCCTCTAATACTACTATTTCTGTTGGTATATGGTATGATCAACCTATTCTTAACGGGTACTTCAGCTTGTTCAGTTGAGGAATGGATGGCGTCTCTATGTAAAAAGGGTATTTATCAGCACTGTTATTGTTATCCAGCATTCCAGAATTTCTACAGACTGGTATTGTTTATCAGCGCTGTTTTTGAAGACAGTATTCGGATATTGTTAACGCCTAATAAAGCATTGACCAAACTGCAGTATTTGCAGACTTTATTGTGAAAGTATAAAAAAAGACTTGGCCCATAAAAGAGAGACTAGTACCTGTTCAGCACAAGTTTGGATAATTAACAGATAAAGGCTTTCATTCCAGTCTCATTTCAGTTGTTTCTAGTTAATTTCAGTATAATATAGTCTTATCAATTCTTTACCCATGGTAGTGGTGCTGTGGTAGCGTTGTCTCCTCACAGTAAGACGCTGTCCGATTCGATTCTCAGTTAGAGCGCCTTCTGCGTAGAGACATGCGTGAATGGGCGTACCTTCGTTGAAGGTTGTGCATCAGGGCTGGTAAATCTACACGTAAAAATCAACTACCAATCATTAGCGGACTGGAGTTCTGCTGTGGCGACCCCTAATCGGGAAAAGCCAAAAGACACAACAACATAGTCTTATCAATTCTTTCAACAGTAATTTTACAGTTTTCAAAAGTAAAACAAAAACATCTGAAAAAATAAAACAACAAACATTTAGAGTTTAAATAATTATAACAAATTAGCACTGATATAAAAACATTGGCTAAGAATGAATACAAGTTTTATGACAATCATTTAGTATTTATAGAAATTTTAGACAGTTTGTAGAGAAACCTGTCTAATACAAACAGCAATTGTAATATGAGGTGAGGGGGACAAAACAGGATTTGGGTATATTTAGAGAGAACGTCCAGGAAGAGAATTTGATATAAGTAAGTGAAGAAAGGAGAGTAAGGAGGTATAAGGAATGAAAAGGTTCTTGTTTATATTTAGGAATATAGTCTGTCATGGTTTTGAGTAAGAAGGAAGTCTTTCAGAGTGGTTTTGAAAGATGGGAGAAAAGGTATTGACCTGATGGATACAGGTAAGGAGTTCCAGGCCTTAACAACCTTGTACGAGTGTAGACAAGGCCCAGCAGATTTGATTGGTTTGTAGGCAGGCAGGAGTATTTGGTCAATGGATTGCAATGATCGACTGGGAACAGTTGTGTCGAATGTTTTTAGTGCTGAACAGGGAGATAGTTGCTGGTCAATTTTATAGGTGATAAGAAGCTGTGTATGTGTTAGTTGATGAGGTAGTTCTAACCAGTTTAGACTTCTTAGTGCTATATAGTGGTGGGTTCTGAAAGGAGGTATTTGCTGCAAATTTAGCAACTTTATTATAGCATTTTTCAAGTAGGAGTCAAATAAAAGCTTGTGTTTTAATGAGAAGAGTGATTGGTAGCCAGTTTGCTCTCAGATTGGAGGTATAGTGGCGTTCCTGACTGTTAGCTAGGTGAATTAATGTAAAGATTTTGTTTTTTGGCTTCTGGATTAAGATGTATTTTATAAGGAGCCAAGGACTACCATAGGCAAGGCATATTTTTATGTGGGAGTCGGCACATTAAGGGTTATAGCTCTTCTAATGTCTTAAAAACTTAGTAACTATTCTGTGGGCCCGGATTTCTACATGGTGATGGGAAGAAAGGGTTGAGCAAATAGAATTCTAAGAGAAAGTCTAGTGGGATCATTAATGGCCAGTGTTAGGCAGTTGTGTAGCTGTTTGGCTGCTTACAACAATATGACATTGGTTTTATAGGTGTTGACTTACAGCAAGTTGGTGGCTAGACAATTCCAAAGTATAGAACATTCAGTTTGAAGATTATTTTAAAGTGTGTGGATGTTTTTGGTAATGGAACAGTAGAATGCTATCAGCATAAAATAACAAACCATGTTGTAGGAGGTCATTAGGAAAACAATTTTTTTATAAACAGAGAGAAAAGAATGGGGCTTTCAGACAGATGCTTGAGGGTGTCCCTTCAGTTAGAGTTTCAGAAAAGAAGTTGTTGCTTGAGGCTATCTTAAAGGCTAAGTTAGCTAAGATAGTTTTGGGCCCAGGTATAAGCATTTTGTGAGAAACCACAAGAGTGCAGTTTTGTGATAAGGAGTTTATGGTTAATGTTATTTATTTATTGACATTTGATTACCAGGAAAGTCTGACTGGGTAGGTGCCCATTTTCAGCCGGGTTTGGGGGAAAAAGATGTAAAGTATTACAAAAATAATGCAAAACCATCTACGGTTCAAATAATTCTACCAAATTAGACATTATGTGAAAACACTGGTTAAGAATAGCTTAATCTTGTATGACAATGATTTAATAGTTGGAGAAATGTTAACCAGTTTTTAGAGAAATTAAAGGTAATTTAGTATAATACAAACAGGAATATGAAGTGAGGAAAAAAACAGGGTTATGGCATATTTAGAAAGAGAGTTAAGGCAGAGAAAGTGAAGTAAGGGAGTGAAGAAGAGTAAGGAGGTGTAAGATAAGAATAGGTACTTGCTCATATTTAGGGATATAGTTTATCCAGGGTTTAAGTAAGAACAGAGACAGCTTTTGGCTAAGAAGTTCTTTCATAATGGTTTTGTGGGATTGGCAGGAGAGTTTTGTTAAAGGATGCAGATAAGGAGTTCCAGGCTTTAGCAACATGGTATAAGTATAGACCATGCCCAGGAGATTTGAAGGGTTTGTGGATAGAGAGGAATTTTTGTCATGGGATTGTAATGACCAGTTAGGAACATAGTTGTGTAGAATGGTCTTTAGTACTGGACAAGAAGATGAATGCTGGATAATGTCATAGGTGTTAAGAAGCTGTATATATGTTAGTTGATGGGGACATTCTAACCAGTTTAGGCTTTTTAGTGGTTGATGTTGGTGGGTTCTGACAGTGGTATTAACTGCAAATTTAGCCACTTGATTATAGCATTGTTCAAGTTTTGATTTTTTGTGATGTCTTGAGTTTATAAGGATGGGAGCACCACAAAGTAGTGAGGGGAGGAGGTAAATATTGGCAAGTTTAGTTCTAGTTGTATTGGAGAGAGAGTTTTTGGCTCTGTAAACATAAGGCATCCCTAGTTTTGTTGATTTTTTTATGTAGTTTTGTATGTATAAATTTAAGATTATCATCCACTATCATTTCTAATTTGCTCTGAGAAGTGACATCAGTGGTTGCATTGTTATGACAGAGGATTTTAAATTTAGTTTTTTTTCACAAAAGAGGGATTTGGGGGGAGAAAAGTAGATCTGATATTGTCCTCTTCATTTCATTAACTTCTGGGTTTTAGTTCCTATCCTCAGAACCAACCGGCCACATTTTCTAGCTTGAGCTTTGTGACTTCAGCTCCTCCCCTATACCCATAATACCCCGCTCCCCCTAATGTACCTAAGATCTCATTTGCCATGCTTCGCTTCAGCAACAGGTTCCTGGCTTTGATCTCCTCCACCTTTTGTGGTGTTTGTGTGAGTTAACTTTAACTTTATTTCTTGTAACTATTTCTTTCTGTCTTTCTCTGGTTTCTCTCTCTGTCTACACAAAAAAAAAAAAAAAATCTTTTCCTGCCTGTCTATTAGTCGCGTTTTCTCTGCATTTAGTCCTTTCTTCTTCCCTTTCTCTTGTTGAAATTGTTGTAATTGTTGTTTTGCTATGTCTGAGCAAAAACCTCAAGGGTTTAAGAAATGCACGTCCTATGGGTGGAAGATTCCTTTATCGGATGCCCACTGGGGAGTGTGTCTATTGCTTGGGGCCTTCCCATCTTGAGGTCCCTTGCTTCATTTGTCAGGCTTTTCATCCCCCAGTCTTTGGCGGATAGGAGGAGCAAGATAGTTCTTAAAAGGTTGCTTCCTCCGTCTCGGAGATTCCTTCAACATCAGGGGGTCAATCCCCTCCCAAAAGGCCTAGGGAGTCCCAGGAGGACAGGCATTGTTCTCTTGCCCAGTCTTGCTCTGAGCCTCCTAAGAAGGTTCTAAAAGTGTTGGAACACAGACCGAGTTGGTTCCGACTTCTTCCCCTCTGCCCCGTTCACCTTCTGTTGTTCTGGGGCCAAGCGACCCTCCACCTGCTCAGATTGTGTTAGCACCGGGCTCTGGGCAGACAGTGCTGGTTTGTAGGTCTTGATCTGCCCCCCCCCCCCAAAAGATCATTGAGACCTCCTTCATCAGCTTATTCCATGTCTTCTTGGAGCCTATCCTGCAAAGACTTTTGCAGACTGATGAAGACAGTTCCTCGAGGCACAGATTCAGATGTGGCTTGTGTCTGCTCCATCCACATCTGGTTTCAGTGAGGATCTCCCCCCCTTCTGACTCCTGGCTCCTTCTCCAATCCACTCTACTGTGTTGGAGACTCTGGTGCCATTTGTCTTTAGTACTGAGGTGTTGGAGCTGATAAAGGTTTCCTTTTTGCCTCTATTTCCCCCACCCACTCAGCTTCCTTAGCTTCAGTTATGAGCGTGTCTGTGAGCCATATCGTCAAGGTTGGTTCTGGGGGGGTAGGGCATCGACTCCAAAGCTTTTGGAACCTTCCCTTCCCCTTGGAGCTTCAGCTTTCGACAGCTCAGCTCCGAATTCACCTTCAGAGCAGGGTGCACAAGCTCTCTGGTAGGTGTTGGCTCCAATGAGGGAGCTCTCCATGGTTCGAAGCCCCCCGGCTTTTGAAGTGGTGGACATTCATTGCTGTCTGCCATGGTAACTATCTCTCCCCATTCTGGCTTGGTGCCCGAATTCTCCAGTCTGCCATGTCAAAAGCTTCCACACTCTTTCCACTGCAGAACCCCTAGTGTCTTCTGATACTGCCCCAGAGTGTCCCACCAAGGAGGTTCCCAGGAAGAGGCAGTGTAAAAGAAGACATATTGATTCCCCTATGGAACCAGTCACTACAGACACAGATTTGAAGGAAGAAGAAGAGTCCCCAAAGTCCCCACCCAATGACGTCTCCTTTGGAGACATTTGTAGAAATCCTGCATCAGCAGGATGGTTGGACAGCCTAGAACCCTTCCCCAGAGGAATCGATGTTGTGGGAGGCTTTTGGGGCTGGCCCATCTACTATCTTGGAGTCCGTCCCCCCTCGGCCGATCAGCTGATCCAGCTGGTGTCTTCTAGGGCTTGGAAGGAACTGGATACAGTAGAGCCTATCCTGAAAAGAGCAGATACAATTCTTAGTGCTCCTGCAGATAAGTTGTTTTGGGCCAAGGGTATCCCTGTAGATGCCATGGTTGTTGAGTCAGCCACCAAAAAGGAGCTTGCCCAGGAGAGCTCCTCTGTCCATCCCCCGAATAGGGAATCACAGACTTGGTAAAAGCATTTATGCCTCTTCCACATTCACCTTGAAGGTGCTAAACTATTTATCTCAGTTTACGAGGCAACAGAGGGACTTAGTAAAGGAACTTTCTAGCTTGACCCCAGGGTCCATGTCTGCTGAAGATAGAAAACTTTTTCCTCCAGACTGGCCACCCTACAGTCATTAGTTAGTGCATCTATGAGGTTGATTTCCTATGCTGCAGAGGGTATCTCAAGGGCTGCCGGTTCGGAAATTGCCATGAAGCGCCATGCCTGGATGAGGCTTTGTGATTTTGCGGAGCCTTTCAAACAAACCTTTATTAATGCCCCCTTTGATGATTCCACCTTATTTGGATCAACTGTTTGTGAGACTTTCTCCTGGAGTGAGAGGGAGGGAAAGACCTTGTTTTCTGTCAGAATACATTTCTCTACCCTCACAAAGGACATTTTCCAGGAATCAGTGTGGAAGTAAGAAAATGTGGTTTCAGAAGTCACAAGGTCCTTTCCTGGACACTCTGGGAGAAACCTCCCCCCTGGGGCAGAGGGGGGAATAATCATAATTGAAGATGCCACCCACACGGTCAAGGGGATCCACAAAATCAGTGGTCATGGGAAGCCTCTCATTTTGATTTGTTTTGATGTTGTCAGTTTTCAATTTTTTTCTTCCCCTTTCTCTGTCAGACTCATGCCTGCAGGTTTGCTAATACCAGTCACAGCTCAGTAAGTGACACCTCTGCAAAAAAGGGGTGGGAGGCTGGTATAATGGTAAAGGTGTTTACCGTACAGACACAAAGTGCAGGGTTTGATTCTTACATGGGGTAATTGGCTAGGGTTAAAATAGACAAAAAAGAATGGAGCCAGCAGAACATGACCCAATAAAAAATAGACTTTATTGGTAATAAACCATAATCAAAAAGAACAGCAAAGAATGGTACAGACCGGTTTCAGCTGGTTAACTATACACAGCCCTCCTCAGTGTCACACTGAGGAAGGCTGTGTATAGTTAACCAACTGAAACCATTCTTTTTTGTCTTTTGGATTACCTATTGAGCCGTGCAGTTGCTTCCGTGCATGCTTTATTTTTTGATATAGGGTTAAAATAGCCCACAAGGGTGGTTAGCGTAGTACTAATCTATGATCCTATGACAAACCCTTCCAGTGATCCTGAACAGTTGCCCGGCTGCCAGGGGGCAATTTGCCTTATGCCCAGAAACTTGGGAGGCTATCACAAGTGACAAATGGGTGCTATGGATCATATCCTGAGTATTCTCGATTCCTTTTCTGCAATCTCCCAAAAAAAATTGCCTCCCTGATGTTCCACCCATTCAGAAGGAGGAAGCGGCCAACAAAGTAGGAAAGCTTTTACAAAAGAGTCATATCTAAGAGGTCCCCCTGATCAAGTCAGATTGAGCTTCTACTCCAGATTCTTTTTAGTGCCCAAAAAGACAGGAGACCTGAGACCTATTCTGGACCTGACCTCCCTGAACAAATCAATAAAACACATGAAGTTCAGTCTTCTGAAGGCAGACAAATGGATGTGCTCTGTGGACCTGAAAGATGCATACTACCATATCAGGATGAACAGACTCTCCAGGCAATTTCTGCATTTCAGGCTGGGAGCCAGTCATTACCAGTTCAGGTTACTCCCATTTGGTTTCACCACAGCCCCCAGGATGTTCACCAAATGCTTGGCAGTGGTGGCAGCGCATCTCAGGCTGCAGGGCTACCAGACTTTTCCGTATCTGGATGACTGGCTTCTGACCATTCCAACCAGGCATCTACTCATTAAAGCCAGGGACTATCTTCTATGATTAACTCCAGCCTTGAGGATAACTATCAACAGGGAGAAATCATAGATGGATCCAGTTCAGGTAATAGATTTCATCAGGGCTCATTTGGATACAAGGACATCCTGCGCTTACCTGATGACAGACAGGGTTACAAGTTTGAGAGGTCACATCAGTCAAATTCTAGGCATTCCTTAATCTCCAGCCAGTTTAGTACTCAAGGCATTGGGCTCCATGGCAGCCACAATTACTCTACTGCCCATGGCTCATTTCCACATCAGGATTTTACAATGGACGTTCGTGTCTCAATGGTCACTACTTAGGAATCCTCTAAGTTTTCCCATCAAGATGTCGTGGGTATGCAAGAATTCTCTGCTCTGTTGGCTCCACTCTGCAGAAGTTTTGCTAGGACTCCCATTTGTTCTTCCATCCCCAAACACCACAGTGACCATGGACGCCTAACAGTTAAGGTGGGGGTGCATTATCACATGGACATCCCAGGAGACCAAGTTACATATCATTGTATTGGAGATGAGAATGGTTCTTTTAGTGTTGCAGAAAGTCGACAGCTTTCTCCCCCTGGGGAAACAGACATGTCAGTAGTTTGGTATATCAACAAACAAGGAGGAGCCAGGTCCTATCCCCTATGTTGAGATGCGATGAGGGTTTGGCAGTAAGCAATCTCCACCAACTGCTTTCTGGTAGCAATGCACCCTCTGGGGGAATCCAGTATGTTAGCAGACTGGCTCAGTCGAGTTTTACTGATGCATCATTAGCGGTCTCTGTACCAGTGTATGGCAGACAAGATTTTCCAGGAATGGGGTCATCTCTGCTGCGATCTGTTTGCTTCCCCTTTCAACAACAAATGCAGCTGGTACTTTGCCTTGATCCCTCCAGAGGGACAGCCACCCAGGGATGCTGTAGTCCATGCTTGGCCCTCCTGCCTTCTTTATGCCTGTCCTCCTCTAATTCCCAAGTTCTTGCAAAAAGCTTTGAGGTTGCAGAGCAAAGTTATCCTCATTGCCTCCACAAACCTGGTTCACCTTCCTTTGGTCTCATCTGGTTTGCCCTCTGATGAGGTTAGATATGGCCCCAGATCTGCTATCTCACCCATTAGGGCATCCCCATCCAGACTTACAGGGCCTGAAGCTAACCGCTTCCACTTCCAATGATGGCAAGATTTCCCGGGCTTTCTTGCCCTGTTCAAGAAATTTTGGTATCTTCACATCGACATGTAAGGTTTATAGGAGTAAGTGGAAAAGATTTGCTGTTTGGGTGAACGGAAACAAATAGATCCCTTTACAGCTCCAGTTGCTGTCGTACTTGACTTTTTGGCTTCCCTTTTCCATGAAGGAGTTAGTCATTCTACTGTCAAAGTCCATCTAGCAACCATATCCAGTTTTCATTTTGGTTTTGATTCTTTAGCCCTTGCCTGTTCTAAACTCTGTAAAACCTTCCTCAGGGGCACTTTCATACTATGAACTCCAGTGAAAGATCTCAATCCCCTATGGGATCTAACTATGATTTTACAAGCCCTGGTTCACCTGTCTTTTGAACCTGCAGCTACTGTGGATTTGAAATTCCTTTCCTGGAAAATGCTTTTTCTGGTAACTATTACTTCAGTGAAAAGTGTGTCTGAACTCCGGGCCCTTTCTTCAAAATTTCCATATTTGATTTTTCACAAGGTTGGAGTGACCCTGCATACTAATCCTTCTTTTTTACCCAAGGTGGCTAAGGGGAGGAATATTAATCAGTCTCTCATAGGATCATAGGAAGTTACTAGGCTATTGGCCCTGAGGCCCTTATAAGCCTAGCCAAGAGTTTAGCCAATATTTAGACAAGACAGCACCCAAAGCTCCTGTACAGCAGGGACACAGGTGGCATCCCAGGGATGTATTTTCTGTTTCACATCCAGTTATCCAGGTTGCACTTAAAAGGGATAATGAGGTACTCCACTTGACTTAGAGTGGGAGTCTGTTCCACAGATGGAGGGGTCTCTGGGACACAAATCTGTCCCACCAACAAGTTCTATTGATATCACAGGCCAGGTTGAGGCTACTCGAGTGGAGCTTGACTTGTGGATATGCAGCAGTCCCATCAAGTCGGGGTCTGTGATTGCTTTGTATGTCAGACAGAGGTCATCTCTGAGGAGTCTGTATGAAACTGAATAGAGGAACAGGGCTTTTAGCCTATCTGTGTAGGGTAGATGTTTGAGGCCTTGGATTCTCCTGGTGAGGAACCTCCGTGGTCTCTCCAGCTGCTGCATGTGCTTTGTGAGGTACATGCCAAAGAGGGCATTGTACTCAGTAATTGGCCTTATAAGGGAAGAATACAGGGATGTTATAACCTCTTTGTTCCTGGATGAGATACATTTACTTCTGAGGTGGGCCATGTAGAAAGCTTTCTGTACAATGGATGCAACATGGTAGTCAAAAGTCAGGCTGCTATCAACCTAGGTGCCCAAATCCCTCACTACTGATTGCGTAATTAGGACATTGTTATTAATGTGATAATATGTGGGGACATCACTCTCCCCAAAGGGGATGATGATGCATTTTTTGGCATTCAACTTGAGGCCATGTTTTTGGCACCAGTCATTTGTTTGGGTGAGACCCTCTTGGACGACATCCATATCACTTGGGGAATTGATGACTGCACCCAGCGTGCAGTCATCTGCAAACTTTTTCATCCATAGCCCACTGGTTTTGGCCTGCACCTCAGAGATATATATCCCGAATAACAGAGGTTCCAGGAGTTATCCCTGGAGTACACCGCTCATTACAGGTCTACTGCTTGAGGTGGCTTCCCTTATTTTGATTAGGTGGATTCCATCAGTTATCCAGTTTGCTACCCATCTGGCAACATATGGATTGATGCCTAGTTGAGAGAGTTTATCTATTATGCCAGAGTGGGGAATAGTGTCAAAGGCTTTGGCCAGGTCAAGATAGGCAGTGTGCACTGTCTTCCCCTAGTCCATGGCTTTGTTGACTGTCTCAAAGAAATCAACCAGATTTAACAGACATGACCTCCCCTTGACAAAGCCAAACTGTGTGGTGTCGAATGTTTGGTGGTTGCCAATGTCCATGATAATCTGTTCCATGGCCTTGCAGATCAGGCTAGTTAGGCTGATGGGTCTATAATTTCCTGGATCGGTGAATGCTCCACTTTTGTGTAAAGGGATGACAGTGGCTGTCTTCCACTCGACTGAGACAAAGGCGGTACTCAGGCTTTGGCTGAATAGGGTGCCTAATGATTCTTCAAGTTCATGCCTGAATTCATGTAGTATGCAGCCTGGGATGTTATCAGGTCCCAGGTCCCATGGAGGCTGTATTTTTTGCTTTTGAGAGGGCAGTGATGACCTGTTCTCTAGAGATAAAGGATGTGAGGCAGGTACTGGGGATGCCCTGATTTACTGATGGGGAGGGGGGGCAGAGGGGTGAAGTTTTAGCTGAATTTGTCAGCCCGTAGATTGGCTATATCTATAGCATTTGTGTATGTGGTTTCCTTGACCAAACCTGGGTGCTTCCTTTGAGATTACGGGCATTTGTGAAGAATGCTTTATGACTGTCTCTATTAGATGTGGCCAATTTGGACCTGAAGTTGGCTTTAGAGGATTTCACTAGTGCTCTTGTTTGCTTGTTCACACTAAGGAGAGCTTGCTTCCAACTGGGCACCTGCTCCTTCTTGGTCCTGGACAGCAATTTTTCCCTTTTGTTATATAGTTTATTTATTGCAGCTGTCCACCAGACAGGTTTACTCTTCCTTGCAGAGGATGATTTTGTCCTATCAAGTATTCTTGATTCCCTGCATCTATATAAATGTGTGTAGAGTACTTTGGTGTAGATTTGGACATTGGTGTCAGTTCCTACAGAGGGGTGAAGGCTGTGAAGCTGTTTGTACTATCCCTCAGGAGGTTGTAATCTGCTTTGGAGAAGTTCTTTTGTTTGACCCTAACTAAAGGAAGGTCAGGGGAAATGGTGACTTTGAAAGTGACTGCCTTATGGTTTAATCTTACCAGGGAAGATGATACTGTAGGGGAGCTGCAGTGGTTACTCATGTTGGTTAATACCAACTAAAAGATATTATCACCTCTGGGGTATCGACTAGCTGTTCCAAGGCATTGGCATTGATAAAGTCGAGGAATCTCCGGACATGTGTGTTCTGGCATGAGTAGTTTTTTCAGTCTATGGCTGGGTAATTGAAGTCGCCCAGGATCAGGGTAAAGGGTTGAATCTTGATAGATTTGAAGAGGTCCAGATAGGTGGAGTGGGCATCTTCAGTCAAACTTGGGGGCTTGTAGCTAGCTATGATTTGAATAGGGGTCTTGTCAGTGGTTAACTGCACCTGGAGTGTTTCCTGTACGTCATACTGTTTGACCAGCCTGGAGGTGTGTGTGTCTTTAATATATATTGAAACACCACCTCCTTTGGTTTTGCTGCCCAGAGTTTGGGGGCTGAATGTATGATAGGATGAGTAACCAGGTAAGGCTGGGGTGCTCTCTGCAACTTTGAACCAGGGTTCTGTGACTGCACAAATGCCAGCATCTTCCAGGGTTAAGAATGCTTGCAATGCCTGCAGTTTCATGTTTATACTCTTAGTGTTTCGCAGCATGACCTTTAATTTGCATTTTGTTGAAATTTTTATGTTGGTAGTATCAACCTCATGACTTTTCCAAAAAAAGGCAGTATGGGGGAGACAAGAGCCTTTTCCAGAAGCCTGAAGCCGAAGTGAGACAGATGCAGGCCTTCTCTAGGAAAGCATTGTGTTCTGTCACTCATATCTTACCAGGCTGTCAGGTACTGGATCCCCCTGGAATGACACCAAAAACTAAGCCATTTGTTAAAAGTCAATCATTTTCTGTTTGTATTGAGACATCATTCTGGGTGACAGTAGAATACTGCTTAAGGCTAGGGACATACCTGCCTGAGACAAATATTCAGCAAGCTCAATCATATCTCTCTTCATAGTCCAGGGAAGTACGCCTCACGTCATTCACGCTAACATGGACTATGACAGAGTCATAACAGTACCTATTGTTGAGAGACTTGGTTGCATGTGTGATATGGCAGATGCTGGCACCTGACAAACAACTAACCATGACTTTTCTCCTTATCTAGCCTGGTGAGAGACACATCTGTGTGTCACAATGGAGTCCCTATGACTAATATGTTGAGTTTATGGTTAAGCCTTAGTGTTTGCTAGACACTAGTATGTGGACTATGCGTGGAATATGGTGTGGAAGTTGTAGAGTTTGCTTGTGTTTTTGCCTCTGAGGTCTCCTTTGTTTGGGTTTGTTTTTGTTGAGAACCTCCGCCTATGTGGGTGTGTGTTGTGTAGCTGTGGGTGGTGTTTGAGGTGTAGTGATTGTGTTGACAATCTTCTCAGTACTGGGTATACTGGCTTGTGAGGGAGAGAACATAGACTCTAGCTTCTTTATGTAATTGCTTCTCTCACAAATTGTGTTCCTAGGTGGTAGTAGTAGATGGTTGTCCGTGTACATGAGGCAGTTGCTACACTGTCTCGGGGTGCCCATATCAGCCATGCTGGCAGGAGAGACTGTAGCAAACTCTCCATTCATATTTGTCAGAATCTGAGGGAGAGAAACCAGGGAGAACTAAGGGGTAGGCCTAAAGCCCAAGTGCTTAAACCAAAACAAAGAGGCTTACAATAGCACTTAAAAATTTAAACAGGCTAAATGCAAGCAGTAATAAATGTAGCAGAAAAGATGCAACTGAACACTTTAAAGAGCAAGTAGCAGAAAAAGCAAGATGAACTAACAGAGTAGGAGGAAGAAACACAAGTACTGTAAAAGCAGCTGAATAAAGTGTGTTCTTTTTTTTCTATTAAAGTGGAAAGGGAGAAAGTAGAAACAGAAGATAATTCAAGGTTAAGAAACTAAGGGGGTTGCCCTTCCCAAATGTTCTCTGTGCATTAGATAGAATGAGCTAATGAGACTGGACTGGGAGGCATGTCCTAGATCAAATTTACAGCAGGGGCAGGCAACTGCAAAGCCACCAAGTTTAAGAACAAGACACCAATAGTGAGGGAGGGTGGGAAACTATGCTACAGCTACTAGCTACATTATTGTAGGCTGAAAACACTACAGAAATGTTTATCACAGCAGAAAAACATCAGTGAGACACTAAATGAAAATTTTAAACAGAAAAAAGAACAGGGAGACTCTAGAGAATGCTATTAAATGCAAACAAATCAAGTTATATGATACACTCCTTGGCAGGAAATCAGACCAAACAAACAGATGCTTAAATGGAGAAAATTTCCAGTTAATACCTTTCACACAGTGAAACTAGCTAAAAAAGCTTTACAGACAGTGTGACAGTAACAAAGTGATTTAACAGGCCCCGTACTGCAGATAATTCACATTCAACAGTGCAGATTAGTGTATAACAATAAAATACAGTAAAAAGTAGGCAGCAGACAATAGAAAGTGCAATGAATGCTTAGAATAAGCAATAACTAGTAAAAATAAGCTAGAAAACAGGATATTTATTGTTATATATCACAGATCAGAGTTGTGGTCAGTGCCCCTCCTCTCTTCAATTCAGTGTGATCTTCCATTCTTTTTTCCCCAACTGTCAAAACAAAGGTGAATATATTCTCCATTTGCTTGATGTTCACAGACAACTTTGTTTTTACTTACATAGGACCAAGTCCTTTAGAAAGTCTGATCAGTTGTTTGTATCTTTCTCTGTAACAAAAACAGGTAAATCTATTACCAAAGTCTCACTAGCTAAATGGTTGAAGGACTGTATTACTTATATTTACTCCTCCCAAAACATTCCCTTACCAGGACAAGTTAAGGCCCACTCCACAAGATCCATGGCTACTTCTTAGGCCTTCTGGTCTAGAGTCTCCATTGAGGACATTTGTGCAGCAGCTACTTGGTCTAATCCTCCCACTTTTGTTATGCATTACAAGTTGGACATCATATCCAAAAGTAGAAGCGCTTTTGGCTCTGCTGTTCTCCAGAATATCCTTCCATTAGGGCCACTTGCAATCTTAGTAGCTGGGGGCTCTGCCCCACAGTTGAATGAAATGAAGAGGACAACATCAAATAAATAAATTATGTTCTTACTATAACGTTCGATCTGTGTTGTCCATCTTCATTTCCATTAACCTTCCTGCCCCCATCCCCCTGTCCAAGTCTTTGGGAAGCCTGGTGGAATATACAAGGAATCACCATTCCTTATGTTGAGCTCTTGATGTTATGTAGTAGAGCTTTTGTATTTCTGTAGTGTAGACCTGCTTATGTGCTGTGCCTTTGCTGGCAAACCCAATCTGAGGTATGTTGGGGGAGCAGGGCATTATAGGTACAGGGGAGGAGCTCAAGTCAGAAAGATCAAGCTAGAAAATGTGGCCGGTCAGTTGTGAGGATCAGAACTGAAACCCACAGGTTAATGGAAATGAAGATGGACAAGACAGATGGAATGTTATGGTAAGAACATAACTTTTTTTTGGGGGGGGGGTTTGAGCATGAGTTGTGAGTTACAAAGCCATTAAAGCTTCCTGAGAAATTTTTTTGGATATGTGCTGGATTGTCAAATGTGCATATGAGTATGGAGTCATATGGTATTAGGTAGGCCTGTTATGTAGAAATGTGAATGGTGTTAGAATGTAAGAGGAGGGGGAACTAAGGATAGAGCCTTGTGGTAAACCAGTGGTGACTGGGAGGTTTGGAGAGAGGTTGGAGTGTCATTTTATTAATTGATACCTATTGGATAGGTAGCTTTTGAACTATAGAAGCATGGGCTGAAATAGACTTAGTGAGGATATTTGAAGTAGAAATTTTCTGTGATATACTGTGTTGAAGGCTTTAGACAAGACTAGAAATAAAGAGGAGACTAGTTAACATTATCTCTACCTTTATTGACAAGTGTCTATAAAGGTTGTAAGTGCAGTGGTAGTACTATGGGAGGGATAAAAGTTCTTCCTGTAAGAGATAACATAGCAATTGTTTCTGAATGCATTTTTCAAGTATTGGGGGAATAAGATTGCTATAGGTTTAAAGTTGGTAATGCCTATTGAATTTCCTCATTTGTGTAGAGGGATAATGTGTGATTTGTTTTGCACTGAGAGGAGAACATGGGATTCCTGGATTGACCTGTTTATAAGGGCTGAGACTGTATAGGCAATGCTGTTGGCTGCTATTTTAAGGTACTTGGTTAGAAGGACATTAACTGAAGTAGAGCATGGTCTGAGTTTAAGAATAGTTTATGTGGGATGAGGACATGGGTTGAAGGTGAAAGTAAATGTGATATGTGGCTGTTGGTCACGATTGGGATTGAATGTTGAGGAATCCTTGGTTGGGTATGATGTACTATCTGAGAAATAAGAGTTGAATTATTTTGCAGTTTTGAGTGGTGAGTTATTGGGAGAGGGTTAACTTTGAATTTGTGGCCAAGAATACAAGATTTCTTTAATGGCTGACCAGAATTGTTTAGGGTTGTCTTTACTATTGTTGTGAAAGTTGTCATATTACATTTTTTGTCTTCATTTATTTGCTTTTAGTACAGTTGCAGAGCATTCTGAAGTTTTTGAGATGTTGTGGTATTTTATATGTTTTCCATTATTTCCATGCTTTTTCTTTATCCTGCATTAGCATTCTGTTCTGTTTGTATAGCCAAATTGCATTATTTGTTTTTAGTGTCTTCCTTCTAGGGGAAACAAAGTCATTCGGGATATTTAGGAAAGTTGTATTGAATTACTTATACAGAGATTACGTACAGAGTTTTAGGATGTTCCAGTTAGTAGATGATATGGTTGTAATGATTATTTCAGGGTTAAACGTGGACAGGTTGTGTGTTGTTTTATAAATTTGCTGTTTAAGAGGAAGTGTGAGATGTCTAGTTGTATAGATTGGGTGATTTTTGCTGAGAGAGTCTGACATTGTACCTGTGGTGGTGAATTTCCTAAGGTTTGGATTCTAGGATCCAGTCTAATAAGGAATTTGATGTCTTGGTGAAATGTGTAGGGCTATTATTTAGTTGTGTGATCACTGTATAAGTTCATGCTAGATGCATACCTATCAACTTCTTAGAGCAAGAAAGCTTGACAAAGGCTCAAAAACAGGAACAATTTTTAAATATCGTTCTTACAAACTTAGAAAGTTGATAGAATAGCAGGTTTTGCATTGGCATGCATTTTCTGAAATGTAGAAAATCTGAATCTCAAATATTTGCCATTATTTTCTGACTTCATTCCTCAAAAAATTGCCAGTGATTTGCCAGAAAACCATAATGTTATGAGAAACATAAAAACAAGAGGCAAAAATCTTGGCATTGTGCGAAAAATGTACAGTTGAGAGGTATGTAGGGGAGTTAGAGGTCATGTTCAACCAGTTGATACTGGCATCATTTATAAGTATCTTTTCTTGTGGAATTGTTATGTATATCCACTGTAGGATATTTATTTTATTAATTTATTTGTTTGACATTTGTTGACCAGGTTAGTCTAACTAGGCAGATGCCCGTTTTCATTGGAGACCTGAAGAGAATCGCTCCAAATGAAAAATACATGAAAATAAGAAAATATTCCATAAGGAGAAAAGCACCAAATGAAAATTACATGTAAATAAGAAAAATATTATATAAAATAAATGTGGCTAACAAGCAATTTTAGAATATTTCCTGGTAGTTACATCTTAGGACATAGATCATACTTTTAGAGTTATTAATGCTGGGTTTAAGCCAGTTTTCAGTTATAGTGAGAATGTCAGGCTTGTGTTTGGGAATCCAGGCATGTAGTTCAGTAGTTTTATTTCTTATGTGTCTAATATTTATGGTGCAAAAGTTAGATTATGGGAGTTGGGGGTTGATTCTTGTGGGGTTAGAGTAGTCAGTGGAAGAGAAATGTCTTGATGGTTGTAATAGGTGGGCAGATTAAGGTGATTGTCTCCTCCTAGGAAGATTTTAAAATACTAGAGTATTATTGATTCTTGTTTTTTCAAGAGTATTTTCCATTTAATTTTATTTTGATTTGAGTTGAAACACAGTTAATCAGTCTGTGTTTGGGGTAAAGGGGATTGTCATCATTAAATGTCATTAAATGGGTGTGTCAACACCCCTCTTCAAGAAACATTTAAAGACCCACCTCAAATCACATTGGCTCTGCCCTTGCTCTTCCCCTGACTGACTCTCTTTCTCTACTTCCACATCTTTCCACCTCTTTTCCAAACACCTCTATCTGCACTGTACAAACCCATCATATAGATAAGTAGTACTTCTCCTTCTCTCACTCTGCCTTGTCTCCATCTAGCTGATACCACTCCTCCCACCACCTCAATTTCTTTTTCCCTTGACTCTATTCAGCTTGTGACTTCCTCTTTCTTATGATTTTACCTCCTATTACAACTACTTACTTTGCTTATGTTTTACCCCCTATCACCTCTAAGATGCTAAAAAAAAAAAAAAAAATTTTTTATTCTGTATTATAATACTGCTCGTATTGCTGTGTGTTTTTGTTACACTAATTGCTTTTCTGTTGTTCTGTATTCTAATTAGTTACTAACTTCTGCTTAGTAGTTTTAGTTAAACTCTTGTACATATTTTTTTCTTAAGTTTGTTACCATAGACTGTTACAGTGGAGCTTTTCTCCTTGGGCCTCTACTGAAAATGGACATGTATCCAGTTAGACTAGCCCGGTCAACAAATGTAAAATAAATAAATAAATAAATTAAATAGGTTCGGTGTGATGTGTTGAATTTAGGGAGGATGCACAGCTAGGTGGCTTGGACAGAGTTGGGGAGCAACTGAGTGCTATTATTGAGTCATAGTAGGATGAGAGCTGGTTCACTAGGAGGAGAAGAATAAAGGATAAGCTGAGGAGTAGTGTAATCTGTATTTTATTGCGTGTAGGTAGTGGGGAAGTAGGAAGCAAGAAGTTACAGAGGTGTAGGATATTTAGTGGTGGTGGAGTCTGAAAGCTGGTAGAAAGTACATAGGAAGAAAGTATTTTCTGTGAAGGAAGAAAGTAGTTGGTTTGTCCTGGTAACGTCTCTTATGTTTCTGAAATGTGAGAAATGGAGGGGTTTCAAAGGACAGAGTATGAGAATGTAGTTAGGATAGGAAGTAGTGAAGGTTTATGCAGAGAACTTAGAGGATGAAATGCAGAGTATACAATGACCGGCCTAAGATATTCAAAAATGAGCATGCTGACTGGCCAGCCCAACCAGCGTGCCCATTGTAAATCGGAGAGTATACTAACAGGAAAAAGTCTGGTTGCCCGGACATTTTCCCGTTAGTATATCTCGCATTTTATTTTACTTTTTTTTTTTTTTATTATTATAAAAAGAAACCTGAAGACTTAAACCAATGGAAGGAGATGGCAAAGACAAAAATAAAAGGGTAATCAGGTAAGTTCTAAACTTCCCTGATTATCCTTCTATTTTGTCTGTCCTGACTTTCCCCAAGGTAAAAAGTCTCCCATATTAAAAAAAAAAAAAAAAGAAGCAACGGAGATCTTCCTTTCTCCTTTGCAACAGTTGCACAGCACTGATGTACTGCATAAGCATTAGGACACAAGCCCCATACGCATGCGCAGTACATCAAAACAGCCACAGGATACATTCAAAACGTGGAAGGGCAGCATGGAGGCATTATACAAAGACATTATTTAAGAAAAGTATTTTTTTTCTTAAATAATGTCATTGTATAATAGCAATAACCTATGGCTGGGTGTGGGCAATGCTGGATTTACCCACGGTTTGCTTTGTTTCCTCGTGACCAAACCATACCAACCGTGGGTAAATTCAGCATTACCCACACCCATCTGTGGGTTATTGCTTAAATAATAGATGCTGTTGGAGAGGGGACTGAGTGTGAAAGGATATAGTGCAAAGCAGCATGAGAGGGAGACATGTTATTAGGAATGGTTCTAAATGGTAGGCTGAAGTTGGGAAGTAGAAATAGGGAATGGGTGTCACAGGTGGTATGTGTACATAGGAAGTATAATATCACAAGAAGCAGTCAGTTTATAGCCATTACAAAGCAATTAACAAGGAAGCACAAAGTAAAACAGGTTTTCTTTCATTTGCAGATTGTATATTCAGGAATCCAGAGAGCCTGAGTAACTGACATATACAGTATAATCTATTGGTCAAGAGATAGGGCAGGGGCCAACTTAGTAAGCAGCCCTTAGAGTGCAAGGAGTACTCCTTTGGGGGCAATATCGTAGCTGCTTTCCGAAACAGAGCAGGCACATATTTGACTAGATAAAGTTAAAACACTGCAAGACTCTTCATATTCTATCTTCATGGCACTATTTCATTTGTTCTTCCTTTTTAACTTTTAGTGCTGTACCATTCTTTTCACTTGCCTTTTTCTAAGAGAATTTACCCAGCATTTATTGCCATCTCATAACTTTATTAATGTTACAGTATATTGCAATGCACTGAACTTATTTCCTGAAGTAAACATTAATTTAGTTCCACAAATTGCATTTTGTATGCATTCACAATATTTTAGGAATCAGTCATATACCACATGTCATCAAGAGAAGCAAAAGGAAACACAGACCCACTCTCAGTCTTCATATTAAACATGGTCTTATTATTTTTTATAACATTAACTGGAATGATATACAAAGCCAGATGGTTAATCCAGTCTCAGTTTTGGGTTGGAACATTGAGCACTCAGCAGCAGCAGCTACACCTACAGATATCAAAGAGTGTAGACCAGTCTCTAATGTATGTCCCATAACTAAAATATTAAAAAAAACTCCAATGTATACAACTATTTAAACATATAAACTGCTATGGACTACCTTCAGACCAACAACATGGTTTCATCAATTCCTTTGGTACCTTGACAACATTACTCTCAGGTACAGATTATATCTGCACTAATATGGACAAAACAGTCTTGTAATTGCTGGTATATTTGTCAATATGACTAGGGCTTTCGAAACAGCTAACTATAACATGATTGTGTACAGACTTAAAAAACTAAACCTTGGAGACAACCCTATTGTCTGGTTTCAAAACTACGTAAATTTAGAACCTGTCAAGTTTACAGTCTTACATCCCTCTCAGAAACTGGTACACTTAATACTGGTGTGCCACAAGGCTCAGTACTAGGTCCATTAGTATTCTCCCTATTTATAAATGGCATCTCATTTGATCTTCCATATCTAAAGATTATAATGTATGCAGATGATTTTTTTTCTAGATACGGACAAAAATCACCAGTCATTACAAATACACATTCAGCACAAATTCTCACACTTATGTTTCTGGCTGCAGTTTAACAGGCTATCAACAAATCCCACTAAAACTTGTTATGCTCTTTGCTAGCCCACAAAAAGTCAAATCATTACTAGAACTTAGGCTCAGTGACCCTAAAGGGTCATAATGCAACAGAGCAAAAATATCTATGGCTAACTCTAGAACCATTCCTCAGTTTTAAAGCTTATGCTGAAAACATAACCACCAAAGTTTTATATCAACCAAAACTATACTATTGTGTATTTCACCTCCTCACCCTTCTGCTAGAATTTCCATAGCCAAAAGTGTTCTGCTACCTAAATTGGAATATGCCTTAAACACCATAAAACTTCAAACTGCAGTGAATAAGATTTGTAAATTTGCATTACTTGCTCAATGAAACTCGCATTACTGTACGATATTCCAGAATGTTCACCAGTTCCCTATTACTGGTAGAGCTGCTTTTCTTCTTGGAACACTTGTGTTCATGTTACTGAATATGGGCTATTGCTCACCTCTGAGAAAAAAAAACATCACTTAGGGAACAAAATTACTCCTTCAGAGACCATCAAGAACCCTATATCACCGTAGTTAGACCATGCTATAAATTGGCCATTGGTGAAAAAGCATTCTCCAGACTAGGACCATTCCTGTGAAACAACCTACCACCTGAAGTAGAATGTAACAAAACATTGGGCGCATTCAATAAATCACTTAAAGAATTCCTTTTCCAAGAAGGTGGGTGCAAGTGCCTTCATGGTATTTAAACATTGACTATGACCAAATTTAACTAAACCTAATCAATGTTGCCAATTTAAGTTTTAACCCAATGTACAAATACAATATGATGTCTCTACAATTATATATATGTAAATACTGTAAATATACTATAATGGTAACTGACATGCTATTAGTCCTCATTCAAACATACGGGACTGTTGTTATGCTTTAAGCTTATCTTTCTTCTTAGTGATGTATTGCAATTTTGTATAAATCATTTCTGTATCCTTCCTTACTTCATACATTGTGACTGAAAAGGGTCTCTTGGAGCAGCTCATTCACTCAGTTATCAAATTATAAAATAAATTAACTACTAATGGAAAATGGGCAGGTAACACTGAGTCATACAAGTCAAACATGTCACAGAACTGTAGCACTAATAATATATTAGCCAGTAGTGTAATGAATGACAGGAAATGTTGTCTGCACCATTGATGAGATTTGTGGCTACTGCAGAAGCAAGACTACAGATAGGAAGGTGCCTTGCACTTTGCTGTAGTATCTGTTAGACAAGCCTTGTTGGCCACAAAAGGCATAATGACCATGCCACAGCCCGTGCCATGCCCCCTGTGGGAGCCAAATAGGTCCATTTGGCCTAAGGACAGCCCTTTCCTTATCAGAACCAAAGTAAAAACTGTTAGACAATGGCTAGACCATGCCTTCTTTGAATTTAGCTTCACCTTCACTGTCAGCTGCCATTCCAAAACATTTCAGTATCTTAAATAAACATTTTGTAAACTGACAAATCCAACAACCAAAAGGAACGCTTATCACCTCCGGGTCTTGAGACTCTGATCTCCGTGTGAGTAGCAGCAACAAAAATAGTAAATAATCACTTGCAATAACCAACGATGAAAAAAATGGTTTAATGTAACAAAACCAATGTTTTTTAACGATGAAAAAGCTGGATTAATGTAACAAAACCAATGGTTAAGCGCTTTCACTTGCTCCACGGCAAGCTTCATCAGAACTATACATAGCAAAACTGCTGGCATTTATAAAACCTATTTGGTGCCAGAAAGCGCTGTTTGAAAATAGTGCATTTAAAGACATAGTACGTTAAAAAGGAACATTTGCAATAAAAAGACATTTAAAAGAAACATTTACTGAACCTTAATAATATATTTAGCTAAGCGTGTCCCTATAAGCCTGATAAACTACATAATATGTCGGAACATCAACAAAATTGATAAGATGCTAGCTGACAAACCTGCAAACACTTAACGATAATTCTTCCCATAAAATATGATGGGAAATTATAATATATAACAACACACTTAGAAAAATAAATCCAAGTAATATAGGTTACTCATATAAGTAACCCAATTAATATTCAGTAAAAACCCATCAATTGAATACTATAGTGTTTATAAAATCAATCCATAACTAAAAGAGGTTTGATAGAAATAACATCATTTAATCCAGGTATGGTAGAGGCATCAGTGTAGATTTGCCACCAGAATTCTTTATATGATAGCATTCCTTTAAAGTCCCCCCCCCGGGTCTATTTGGACGCTGTCCAAAATAGCAAATTTAAAGGAATGTCTATCACCGTACTTATTGATGTGCCTCTATAAGGCGTTTTTTCCATCCTTAGTTCTAATACTGTATAAATGTGCATAAATGCGCCTATTAAATTTCCTTTCGGTCTTTCCAATATAAAATCCTGGACAAACCATGCATTTTGCTAAATATATGACCATTTTGGTGTTGCAATTCCCTTGTTGGAATTTAATTCTGGTCCTGTTCACATTTTCTAGCACAATACTTTGTTCTTGATAAATTGTATAACATTGTTTACAACTTCCACATTTTTTCGTGTGTGTGTTATTAGGAACATTGTACCAATTTCCTCTCTTGAGGTAATTTTTGATGTTTTGTCCCATTTTGTTAACAAATTGGGGTCTGGCCCCCAAAATTGTGGCAATATCCTGGTCAACTAGAATAATATTCCAGTTGTTAACCAGGATTTTCTTTATTTTCCCTGTATGTGGGCCATGTTCCAAAACACATACTCTACCATATGTTGTGCTGTCAACTGAAACATGGTCATAGTTGTTGCCATTATTAGCCATATGATTATATTTATAGCCTAACATGGGCATATATCTACTTCCCCATTCATTAATAACTGTTTTGCTTACTGTGGACATCATATTAACAACATACCCTCTATCCTTAAATAAAGATGTAATATATAACACTTCCTCTAACATTTCGGAATGATCTGATGTCATTCTTATGGCACATATAATTTGCCCTTTGTAAATATTAAGAAATTGATTCCTTGGATGGTTGCTAGAAAATTCAAGGTAACTGCTGGAAAAAGTGTTTTTCCTGTATATCCTGAATTTAAAACCTTTGTCTCCTTTTGAAACATAAGTGTCTAAATATGGGATACCTTGATGGTTACTGGATGATGTGAATTTGAGATAATAACTACTCTGATTCACAAAACACTAGAAATTGGTCTAGTAAAGTAACACTACCGTCCCATAAGATGTAAATATCATCCAGGTATCGAGGGTAATATTTGATATGTTTCATATATACACTTTTAAACACCATTGTTTCCTCCCAATCAAGCATTACCAGGTTGGTGTATATGGGAGCACAAGCTGCTCCCACAGCTACGCCCCTGGTTTGCCTGAAAAATGTTCCCTCATAATGAATATAATTATGTTCTAATACCAGAGACATCATATCCAGTATTAAACAGGCTTTGTCCCATTCTATATCAGCATATTTTCTGATGCTATTAGCAAACGCTTCTAATCCTTCATCTTTTGAAATACAAGAAAACAAGTCTATAACGTCTATGGTAACGAACAATAAATCATCTTTCTATAGGTATACAGGGTAATTTTTCAGAAATTCCCAAGAGTCTTTAACAAGATGAGGGATTTTTTCATAAATATGTTTAAGATAGACATCAATAAAAGAACCCATGGGAAAGGTTTTCGATTTATTACCTGAGATGATGGGTCTGAAGGGGGGATTTTCAGTGTCTATATGGACCTTAGGGATCCCTACTATAGATGCCAAAGTGGAGTGTTCTACCTTAATAAATTTATAAATGTCCTCTGTAATCCTGTTGTCTATCAAAAATTCTTCCAAATGCATGTCTATACTTTTGTACGCTATGTTGATTTTAGTAAGAGAAACTATCTCATAATTTCTTGATGTATGTAATAGATCATGCATTTTGGAAGCATATACCATACTATCATATATAACAATGCCACCCCCTTTGTCGGGTTTCATAACCCTGATGCTTCTATCATTCCTCAGTTCTTGAAGGACCCTATGTTCTTCCAATGATAGATTAAAATTGGTCCTAGTACCACGAATATGGTTCTGTCAATGATATATCTGTTGGGTAACAGACTTGTCATAGATCGAGATGATAGGATGCATGGGGGGCACAAATGTACTCTTCTTTCTCAAACCTTTAGATACTATGTTCAGATCTTAAAGGATCTGTAGAGTCCTTAAACATGATAGCCAGATTTAGTTTTCTAATATATCTCTTGATCTCATAATACAGTCCACAAGTCTAAACTTTGTGGTAGGGATGAATTTCAGTTTTTTCATCGTTGGTTATTGCAAGTGATTATTTATTATTTTTGTTGCTGCTACTCACACGGAGATCAGCATCTCAAGACACGGAGGTGATGAGCGTTCCTTTTGTTTGTTGGATTTGTCAGTATCTTAAATAGACTCAATGACTTCCAGGGCATCACTTAATGACTGTAGCCAGACTTTAATATCTGCAGCTAAAACAGAGTGTGATTTGTTTGATAACAGTAACTGCCTTTGTCATAGATCATAGAATTGTCAAATTTCACGCCACCATATTTAAAAATATGATGTTCATTCTTGTAATCGGAGCTGTACTGTGTTGCAATTATATAGCGTTGTTGCATCCTGATTTATAGGTACTACTTCCTGGAGTTGGGTTGTGCACACAGAAGCAGGAGTATGGATTAGGAGGAAGAGGATAATACTCCTGTGGGATCTGGAGTAAACTGCGAAATCCCATGTTCCAGAATAGAAAGGAAGTGAGCATTGACTGCAATGTCAGATAATGAAGGGTTTTGGGTGCAATACTTTACTAGAAAGGATGGCATTTTAGATGTGGTCTTCAGCATTGCAAAGGATATTATAGATGTTCAGGTTCAGCTACCATTACTTAACAGTGATGGTAACCTTGTGTGGCTTAAAGTAGAAGGGTAATAATTCAAAGAAGAAAGTGACAGTGTGAGATTTTAGAATTTGTGCTGGAGTAGAGAATCATGGATCAGTTAGGATATAGGAGCTTTAAAGAAGTAAACTTTTTGAATGTGTCAGGGATGGAGTACTCAGGGCTGTGGATAGGGGTTTGAGGAAGAGGCAAAAAGTGGAGAAGGTCAGTGTTGCCTGTGGTGCAAACCAGATATTGTACACAAAAATAGTGATGACAACTTCTGAAGATACTCTACATAAACTGCCCTACACTACAATGTCTTGACAGATACAGAAGAGCAGTAAACATGTTTTTTTCTGATTTGTCTGAAAAGCAGTGCTCAAAGGCACAGTCAGTGAAGAAAACAGTGTGGCTTGCGAGTAACAGGACTGCACATTCAGGGTTAATTGCAGGTTGTTGTATAGTGGCTACAGTGTAGACCTTAATTGCAAGATATAATCTTGGCTAACAAGTGAATTACCCAGCAAAGACTGATCAGTGGTCAGTCCAGTAATGGATAACTAAAAATATCAGGCATATTTACGAGAGTAGTATAGCTTTAAGGCCTTTGTGTTATAGCCTTCATTGGAGCTTACCTTTAAGCAAGAGGGAAGGATAATAACAGGGGATGCAGCATCCTGCTTTTGTTTTATGCTTGTTTGTGGGTGAATACCAGGAAATAGTTCTAGTAGCAACAAAGTACTATAGTGAAATAGTCTAGCTGGTACTCAAAATGACCTCTTCATGTCTTAGTGCTGTCATCACTAGTCTGCAAAATGAAAGTTAGATTTGTTTAATGTGTGATCCCTTTGTTACCTTGACAATTATTGAGCTCCTCAGAGTGAAGGCAGAAACAGTGAATATACAGAGGGGTTTGCTGTGTGAACCTTTTGTTTTCAAGGATAATGAAGGTCTGTTCTGCACCAGGTTAGGGATAGTGTAGGTATAGACTGGCTTTTGCTGCTGAACTAAGAAAGGATACACAGTGGCTCCTTTTTAGTTTATAATCTCATTTTGGTTCTTGTGGCTTCTTGCTGCAGCATTTATTTTGGCATGTAATAATCTCATATTGTTTCTGGATTCTTCCCACCTCCGTTAAAATGCACTGTACATCTCTGGTACATATGTAGTAAATCTGCATATTTGATATATCGCTGCTAATGTTTTATATGTAGTCATTGTCTGTAAACCTAGGCATTTCATTTGTGTTCAAATTTTATTTTATTATTCTTCTTCCATTTATTAACCTGAGTGGTTGTTAGGGTGGACTGTTTCACCATTACTTATTGATTTACTGTGTATATTTAACCACGTCCATGATATGAGGAGAGACTGCTGTAGCAAAATGGAACCATCATGTTTGTATAATTCAGCACAGTATCTCATCTAACTGTAAAAATGGGCTTCCAGCATTATGACATCTTCCCTTGCTGATTTTGAGGAAGCAGACTGCATATGTGTAATTAATTTGAATTACAGCAAGTATTTATCAGCTTTAACATTTTCAGACTTATATTCACTGATTTATTTAAATGTTAAATATTAGCACTGTAGGATTAAAGTAAAAAAAAACCTTTTTTTTAGCTTCAGGAGAAAATCTATGAAAAAGATCGACAGCTGGAGACTTTAAAATTGGACATAGATCTGCAAGAAAAGGCCATAGAAGCCAAGTTTGCTGAGAAGGCTGCAGGTACAGTTCATAGTGATTCAACAGATGGCTAGCTAAGTAATACACCAGTGCTATATGACGTGGCCAATTGAATGCTAGTTGTGTTTGCTGAAGGAGTGGAAGGTTTGCTTTTCCTCATTTTGGCAGCTCGGAATTGCTTATATTATAACATGGGTGGCTTTAAGATCCTGGTAGTGGTATTAGTAAGAGCTCTACCTGTATTCATACTGATTAGGGCACTAAATATATTATTAACACCATGTCAATCCACTCACATGAAAGTTGTTTGTTTTGTTTGAAGGTCTTGAACAAACAGAGGAGTATAATGATTACCAGTACTTGTGCTTCCAGCCAGCAGTTCAAACATTGCTTATTGTTTTAGCCATTTCAAAGCAATACTAACCTTCATTCATGTGGGGATATTCATACATTTATCACATCTGGAGAGCAGAATTTCTCTTGAAACCTAAGTTAGTGGTATCACTTCTATTTGAAACAGTATAATACAATTAGGATTTTTTTTGTTCCTGGATGCACTCTTTTATCTGTGTTCTGCATTTTTGTTTTAATATGTGGTTCAAATGGAAATAGTACACAATCTGGTATATTTAGAATTAACAAATTACCTGGAACTTATATTTATTTAAAACTCTTATGTAATGTACTACCTAGTGCCAGTTGTAAAAATCCTCCAATAGCTTTGTAATTGCAGAATTACCACATTATGTCCATTCAGCAAATATTTACTTTAAACCTTTCTGATATCTTTTGGGTGACTTTTTATTTTACTATGTTTCCTTTTTGATCCTGCTTATTGTATCAGTTATTGGTACAGGCATTTTTTTCATCAAAATCACATTTACCATTCCTTGAATGTGCTGAGCAAGAACATTATGCCTGTGTATAATAATCTGCTACTCCAGTGTATATAATGTGCTAATGCAGAGCTTTATTCATGTAATTACAGCAACAACCTTTGTTTCTGAAACTGTCTAGTAAGACTGTTTTTTTTTTTCTTCAGGATTCATAACACTGCTCATATTAATGGTAAAAATCGCTTTCAAGAGGTGCTTCAATATACATTACCTCCTTGGTAAAAAAAAAATGTATACATAATTTATATAATATGATGTACTGTTACTGAGAGTTATTTACCTTAGTGTTCATAATCACAGGCATAGATATAGTAGCTCCACAGTGTGCTGATCTGCTCACATAGTCAACCATGCTTTTAGCAACCGCAGTTTGTTGAATTGTAGTATAATTGATCCCTGCAGTTCTGTGACGTGGAGGTGAACTGTAACTTCTGAAGGGTTTTTCACAGTTATGCAATTTTGGAGTTAGCATACAAAACTAAAAGGGTGTGTGCTATAGTGAGCAGACCCCCTCCCACATAAACGCATGTTTAATGATTTTATTGCATTCTGACATTTATTGGTTGGGACTTTTGCACTGACTTTTGGATTAGGCAGTCTTGATTTATTTGATAGTTAGCTTTTTTTTTTTTGAATTTATTGATTGCAAGTGTATAGCTATTTCCTTTGCATCTGTGATCAAAGGTAGTGTGAGTGAGTTCTAGTCATCTTATGCAGTGGACTGTTTGTGGCCAGTTATGTGAGAGTCAATTACTGCAGATGTTGGCATTTGCTGATATTCTCTTATAAACACACACACACACACACACACACACACACACACATACATACACACACTGTGTGTGGTTCATATTTACCAGAAATGTAAAACTGAAGGTTGCTCATTTATCAAGATGTGCATGCATCTCTGCAGGCAGCCATTGCAGAACTCTCAAAGTTGCATTGGGGTGCTGTGGGTTATTGCACAATCCCTGGCAGCATTGTGATGCTGCACCAGTGTTCTTGAGCTGCTCTGTGGTCATGGATTCGGTAGATGTCAGGGAAGGCTAAGGGGAGTCCAGCAGATCCAGTAAACCAAGAAAGGAGGTGATAGTCTGCTGTGTGCAGGTGAATTAGAAAAAAGACAGTTCAGATTGATCACATCCCTCCTTATCTTCTACCATTAAATGTTTCTTCTGCTAAGGTTACTGAATGCAGTTAACTGATTGCTTTGTAGCAGACAGAAATATGTGCATATTTTCATGTGCTTATCACAATTTGTGTAACAACTCTGCTGTATGGTGATATAATACTGATGTATAGTAAGGAGTCATTCATTCATTTTCCGATACACACTTTTACTCCTGCCAGGGAAGCTAGAGGGCAGCTCATTAGCCAGTTAAAATGCCAGTCCACCTCAATATGTATACACACACATACATCTGTATGCAGTTTGGAGGATGAATAGTTGATCTGTCACATTGAATTTAGTATAGTCTAGTATTCATGCCTCATTAGACCCATTATATAATACAACACCCCATTTGTATGTACCTCTCAAGACATCTACAAAAACTGGAAAGGCCACAGAAATACCTCACTAAAAGAATCACAGGCCTAAAGCAGATGCCCTATGCTGACTGTTTAAAAAACTCCACCTATACTCTGTCGCATATCGTCTACTCTGAGGCGATCTCTACTTAACATACAAGGCCATGTCAAACCCAGAGCTGTTGGACATGCTACACTTAAAGAAATCCCAATCCCTTAGAGCCACACACTCCAGGGGTCTAAACCTTGTCATCACAGTGAACAAAACATGCTGGACGGATAGGTTCCTGACCCAGAGACTCCCCAGACTGTGGAATAGACTGCCCATACATGTCAAGCAGAGCGCCTCTTTGGCCTTCTTCAAAAGGAACCTTGATTATTGAATGGGAGATAGGAAATTCACCCCGGGGATCACGTCAGTCGTCCTGCTAGACAGGGGTCCAGGGAAGTAAATATTGTGGGAAGAAATAGCCAGGGAATTGTTATGGCTAAGCTTGTATAGGCCCTAGGGCCGATAGCCTAGTACCAGCCTATGAACCTATATGCTTGTTTTTTTTTATTTCCACAAGTGGCTGTTATGACAACTGCTTCTGTAGTCATCAAATCACTCAGTTTTGTGCTGCTGAATATCAGGCATCTGTGTATTTCTGACATATTTTCTCCAGCCTTGGACATGATTTAACAATTTGTCTAACCTACTAGCACTATGCAAGGAAAACTGAGGTGTTTTATAACTTTTCTTCCAAACATAAGGCATAAGCTTGGGTTTAGATCATTTAGCTCTCAATACTGTTCTCCAATCTCAAACTCCTCAATGCAAGATGAGTCCAAAAATAAGAAATGGGCAATCTTTTTTTTTTTTTTTTTTAAACTGTAGCCATCCTCTTGCTATTACTTATACACACACACACACACACACAGCACTGCATTTCGTCAATCTTGCGGTCCTGAACACAAAAGCAACATCTGAATTAATTTCCATATCGACATTCAGAAATGCCAGTACAAAAATGCATGACAGTACTGGACTACTGATTGGACTCTCTGATTGCATCTCCCAACACCTTCTACCTGAGGCAGCTGCTCCCTTGACCCCCCAAGCTATGCCTCTGGTTTAGATGGTGGTTAAATAGCTGGCTAGAATAGGGGGCCTAATTACCTAGAAAATGGCTTGTACATCCCACTTGTTAGGATGCCATCATTGACTCTTCACATATTACTTTCCTCAGCCTTGTAGTACAGTCTTGAAACAAGTGTACCTGTTGCATAATGGTGTTCCTAAGCAAAAATCTTGTTGAACCTAGTATTAAACACTCTTTCCTTGATGGGAATTTATATAGATGTCACAAGTCTTGTGGAACATGGTAAAGTTGGAATGTAAATACGAAAGAAGAAAGTGTGACTGGAGAGTCAGTCACATTGGTAGAGGCAGGTACAGTCTGTGAAAAGAAACCAAGTGTGATCTTGTTTATTTAATGTTTAATTTGACAAGGAAGATTCCTGCAAGCTAGAAATGGTATGTCTTTATACTGACTGCTGTATCTTTTACCCAATGTACAAATTTTCAAGACTTCCAAGATGGCTGCACATTGATCAAGAGCTTAATTTCAGCTCTCCCAGTGTGAAAAAAAAATACTGGGAAATAAGAGCTAGCAATTCTGCCAGCTTGAGTAAAATTCAGTTACTGGTTAGTAAGTACACTGCCTGGATGCCAGCAAAGAAGAAATTTAGAGAACCTGAAACACTGACTGGGTAGAATCCTGCAGCTGTTAAGCAAAAATCAGTTCAGGATCTAGCTTTGGTACAAGAGGTAGCTTCCAGTAAATTGGAGGAAAAAGTAAAATAAATGTACTCAGAGCTAATTATAATAAATGGAACACTGAAGGAGTGCATTATCTTAAATAAAATGATGAAAAAAATAGAAAAAGCTTTAAACTAGCTATTCAGATGAACTGATAAAATTGAAAAATTCAGAGGTTGAAATGAAGAAAAGGCAGACTGAGTATGAAACTTCAGAAAAATGTTAGAATTAGAAGACAGAGCTCACAGAGAAAACTTGAAATTTTCTGCTGTACCAGAGAAACTGAAAGGAACAGAGTGTGATAAATTTATGAAAGCACAAATAAGCAACTGGACTGGTATTCAACAGCAGGATTTGCTAATTGAAAGGGTATGTCAAGTGCATGCTCCAAACCTGGCCATGAGAAAGCAACAAAGACCTGTGTCAGTAAAGATGTGTAATCAAATCAGCAGAATGAGTTGATCCTGACAATATTTTGGCAGAAGGGCAAAGTACTAAACAACCATAGATTGTTTGCGGAATGATATTCAATGTATACTAGGCAAGAGAGAAGCAAATTTATACCAGCAATCAGGGAATCTAGAGGCAGGAGTGAGATTCAAGCTGTTGTATCCAGCTGTCTTCAGAAAGTTTTCTCTAGATGATTGAAGACATTTGTGATGCAAAACTGGCTAAGGAAATACTAAAGTTTATCCAGCAAAAAAGTGAGCCATCAAAGAGAAGGGGACTCTCTTTCCCATTCTTCTGACAGTAAAGCTTATAGAAAGACTTTGCCAGTGAAATCTTTTCCAATGGTCAAAAGAAAATGCTTGAGAGAGAAAAAACGCAGGATTTCACTAGAAGAGTCAGGAGTACCTTGGACTTGAACCACAGTTCCACAGTCTTATGTTAGAAATGGAGATGAACAGGAAGAAGACCAGCGGCACTGAAATTAATGAATAAATGTGAGATTATAAAGCATCTGTCCCATTTGTGAAATATGGCTTTGCAAGATAAAGTGGCTGAGAAAGATTGGACTTTTGTTGACTTTATTAAACTTGTAAGTAAACTGTAAAGCATATACCCCACTTTGTCATTGGTATTTAGCGGACACTTTCTTCTTCTTTCAGCTGTTCCCATTAGGACTCACCACAGCAGATCATCTGTTTCCATTTCTTCCTGTCTTCTGCATCTTGCAGTGTCACACCAACCACCTGCATGTCTTCTCTCACCACATCCATAAACCTTATCTTAGGCCTTTCCTTTTTCCTAGCAGCTCACTCCTCAGCATCCTTCTCCCAATATACCCAGCATTCCTCCTCACCGCATGTCCAAACCAATGCAATCTCGCTTCTCTGGATTTTTCTCCAAATGGAGCAACCTGAGCTGACCCTCTAATATATTGATTCCTAATCCTGTCCATCCTTGTCATACCCAATGCAAATCTTAACATCTTTACCACCTCCAGCTCTGACTCCTGTCTTTTCATCAGTGCCACCATCTTCAACCCTTGTAACATAGCTGGTCTTACTACCATCTTGTAGACCATCCCTTTCACTCTTACTGTTACCAGTCTGTCACAAATCACTCCTGACACTCTTCTCCACCCACTCCACCTTGCTTGTACTGTCTTCTTCACCTCTCTTCCACACTCACCATTACTCTAAATTGTTAATCCCAAGTATTTAAACTCATCCACCTTCGCCAACTCTACTCCCTGCATCCTCACCATTCCTCTGTCCTCCATCTCATTCACACACATATATTCTGTCTTAGTCCTGTTGACCTTCATTCCTCTCCTCTCTACAGCACATCTTCGCCTCTCCAGGGTCTCCGCTACCTGTTCTGTACTCTCACTACAGATCACAATGTCATCTGCAAACATCATAGTCCACAGGGACTCCTGTCTGAACTCGTCTGTCAACCTGTCCATCACCATTGCAAATAAGAAAGGGCTTAGAGCTGATCTTTGATGTAATTCCACCTCCACCTTGAATGCATCCATTACTGCTACCGCAGACCTCACCACTGTCACACTACCCTCGTACATATTCTGTACCACTCATACATACTTCTCTGTCACTCCCTCCTTCCTCATACAATACCACAACTCCTCTCTAGGCACCCTGTTATATGCTTTCTCTAAGTCCAAAAAGACACAATGCAACTTTTTCTGACCCTCGCTATACTTCGTCATCAACACCCTCAGAGCAAACATCACATCTGTAGTGCTCTTTCCCGGCATGAAACCATACTGCTGCTCACTAATCATCACCTCCCTTCTTAACCTAGTTTCCACTACTCTTTCCCATAACTTCATGCTGTAACTGATCAATTTTATCCCACTGTAGTTACTACAACTCTGCACATCACCCTTATTCTTAAAATCGGTACCAAAACACTTCTCCTCCACTCATCAGGCATCCTCTCACTTTCCAAGATTTCTTAGGGACACTAAAAGGAGGAAAAAAATAATTATACATAAAATAATTTTTGTTATTTATAATACTTGTATAAAACATTTCATGAGATAAACTGCATGTTATATATTATAGCAGTTTTGCATAGTATGTAGTCCGGGGTATCTTAAATGTGGGAGTGAGGGTGAGTCTGATCAGTGATTGTTAAATGTGATAAAGATATTAAAGTAAGCAAGTACTTTACTTTTAAGAAAGATAGGTATTGCAATGTAAAAAGAGAAGTAAGACTGGACAAAAGCAAGTTTAAATTAATATACTGTAATCTTGGGCTGTTTGGATGGGGGATAGGGTATAAGAGTGTAAAATTATATTGTATGAAGAGGTGAGATATTTACTCTCATTTTTGCATAGGTGAATGTCTGGGTTAATACTCTTGGCTTAATCTAAAACAAGTATTTTCTGTAAGCAAGTCGGCTTGGAAAATAATACAAATTGAAGAATCCTTTGAGAACTGCTAAGTTCCACACATATTCAATGATATTCATTTTTTTTTCTTCCCTTTAGCAACTGCTTAGTGTAAGTCAAGCAGTCTGCAGTGAAAGGCAGCTGGACATTTTGTTCTTCTGAGTCCATGGAGATGAGCTGACTGCAGCGGCAAGCAGTTTAATCTTGAGAGTTCTGGTCTTTGTTTGCTGAGCAAAATGCAAAATGTTTAAAGGTATAAGGACAAGCAGTTCAGTAAAAATTAGTTTGAAATTATTGGAAGTGAGTGAGAGATAGCATCTTCCCTCGAAGGCATAATACTTCAGTGCATTTTTTAATAGAATAGAAAAGTAAATAGTTTTATTTAAAGATAGCCAGTGCACTTTTTCTTAAGGCTAAAAGGTAATGTTTTCTGAAAGCATGCAAGCTGTTTTCACATCTAGGAGGTGAATAAATATAACAGAACAGACAGCAATCTTTGTAAGTGGGATCACAGGCTGTGACATGCCCTTCAGCATGGGTAGCCTTAATTTTTATGTAGTGCCTGTGAGTGCAGCTGTCAGTTTGGTGCAGTTACTGCTATCAGGGAGTATTCAACTTCATTTTTTGAAGATGTACATAGTTTTGTATGTGTGTATGTTCTAAGTTAATAAGTTATGATGGCGTTCTGAAAATGTTTAAATCTGAAGTTGTCAGTTTTTGTTTCATCCTCAACAGAAGGATTTGGTTCCGATCCCTCGGAACTGACTCGGCCGCTTGCTAAAGCTCATGACAACCAAAGATTCTCAAGTCTCCCCCTATACCCACAATGCAACTGGTTCATTACCCCAGATCTTGTTTGCTGCTGTCAGCTTCAGACTTGGTGTTTTGCTTACACTCGAGTGTTCCAGATATGTGTTTCTTCTATAATCTTTTACCTGGTATTTTTCCCCATTTTTCGTTGCATCTTACTTTTCTATGTCTGTCTCCCCCTTTTGCTGTTTACCTCCTTTTTATTCATAAATTGTGTACTTCTTTTGTATTATTGCTGGTACTTTTTGCTCTACCCTTCAGTAGCTCCTTTTTTAGCATTGCTGGTATTCCCTTTTTCATCTCTTCATCTCTCTCATATATATATATATATATATATATATATATATATCTGTATAATCATGTATATGTATAAACAGAGTCTCTATCTTTTTCACTATAGCTTCCTATCATAGTTGTGTGTGTGAATCTTTACATGTGTGTGGACTGTGGCTTTTCTGCCTTCCTGCTTTTACTATAGCAGAGAAAAGCAAGGAGAAAGAGAAAACCCCTGCAGGGTTTAAGAGATGTCAGAAGTGCTCTCACAAAATCCCCTGTTCGTACCAGCACTCACTCTGTGTTTTCTTTCTAGGATTCCACCATTTGCAAGAAGACTGCTCCATTTGTAGTTTTTTTAGCCATCGGGCTCTGGTGGAGTGAAAAAACAAGTTGATTTTGAAGGGGCAGTTACCATCCTCCTTCGGTGAGGCCATTTCTGGGTTGTCTTCCAAGGATCCTTCTGAACACAAATCCATATCCTCCAAGTCAAGTCTGGCTTCCTTGACCTCCTCTTGTAAATCTTCGGAGGCAAAAAAATGGAGTTCTTCAGTGCCGATACCATTGTCGGCACCGACTATTAAAAAGCTTAAGTTGTCTGTTCCACCTGCCAACAACCAAACTGATGGTACGTACAGTTTCCTTGGTACCGCCTTCAGGAAAGACTACTCCTTCAACACCATCTTCATCACTGCTGACTAAAGAATTCATTACAGTGCCTAGGTCCAGGTATTCCCCGTCCATCAACCCTTTTCCAAATAGACTGCCTTCCCCTTTCTTGGACCATCCTTCTCCTCCAATGAAATCCACCCATTCTTCCAGAAGTTTCACTGAAGATCTGGACAGGTTCTTCTACTTCCACTCCTCCAAGCACCTTTCCTCTTCTGACTTTTGAAGTAAGTTCAGAGTCCTTGCTTCTGAGTTGTCCGGTACCAACTGTCTTGGTTCTGAAGTTGTTGTCTTCATCTGCGCCGATTGCATCTCTGAGTTGTCCGGCTCACTCAGAACCGGAGACCTCCCGGAACCGTACCTGTTCTCTCAGTTCCAAGGAGTTTGAGTTGACCCAAATTTTTTCAGTGTCATCTCTTCTCCTCGGAGTCTCTGCGCAGATCAGCTTGGCTCTGGCTTCTGCCCTAGGAGGGATCTGCCCCATTCGGGGGGAGACTGCAGTGCTGAGTTCTGCTTTTTTGGGCCCAGACTCCATTCCTACAGTGGATGGATCGGCTATCAAGGCAATGGAGAGGGCCTTGTCTGTTTTGACAGTCATTTCCACCCCCCTTGGAACAGACTTATATGTCACTCCTTGCACTAGAGTCTCATCACTCCATCCATCTGGATAGCAGGTGTCAAGGCCTCAGGAACACCCACATTTGGGAATGTCCTCTTCAGATACCTCCCAGAGCATCCCCCAGAAGAAGTTCATCAGAAGAGGAAGTGTAAGAGGAAACACATTGATTCCCCTGAAGAATAATACACTGAGGACAGAGATTTTGAGGAAGGTGAATGATCCCCACAATCACCTCCTGATGATATCTCCTTTGAAGTCATCCTGGAAATTTTGAAACAAAGAGGTGGTTGGCAGTCTAACAATCCTATGTCAGAGTAATCCGTGTATCTGCAGGCCTTTGGAATTGATCTCTCAGTGGGTGTGGAATGTCCCCAGTTCTATTGAGCCAATACCCCGGTGACCAGGAAAGATCATAACTGCACTCTTGTACAAACCCTTCTGGACCAAAAGCTTACCAGTAGATGCCATGGTCATGGCAGCAGCCACCAAAAAGGAACTTGCAGATGAAAGTTCTCTGTTCAGCCTCCTAATAGGGGAGTCTAGGATGATAGGATAGGGAAACAAGTTTACACTTCATTGACCTTTTTTCTTATGGTCTTTGAATTACCTGGTGCATTTTACGAGGTTGCAGAGGAATCTGATTAAAGAACTTTCAGATACCCTATCAGAAGCTGTTTCTGATGAAGTTCAGGACTCTATAACTTCATTTGGCCACCCTGATCTCCATTTCCAACTCATCCATGAGGTTCATTTCTCATGTAGCTGAAGATACAACAAGAGCTATCGGTTCAGGTGCAGCCTTAAGGAGACACCCCTGGATGTATTTGTGTGACTTTGTAGAACCCTTTAATTCTACATTCATCAATGCTGCCTTTGACGGCATGTTCTGGTTTAGGCCGAAAGTGAAAGACACACTAACAAGCTGTGAAAAGGATGGAAAGACTTTCTGCAGTGGGCACACATTTTTCCACTCCTCCGAGACCCTTTTAAAGGAACTAGTGCACTGGTGGGAGAATGTGGTTCAAAAAATCCCAAGGGTCCTTCCTTGACACACTCAGTGACAGCTTCCCCAGGGGCAGGGGGGGTAGCTGTAATGGTAAGCGCCATCCTCGTGGCAGAGGGGGTCTGTGGAACCAAGGTTTCTGGGATTCATTTTTATGTAAACTTTTCCAGCAATCCTGAAGGGAGACCCGAGTGCCCTCCTCTGGAGGCAGTCAGGGCTTGCTTTTCTCTGCACCAGAGAGAGTGGCTACAGATAATTTTGGACAAATGGGTGCAGGGAATTACATCCAGAGGTTACATTATTCCCTTTTCACTGAGCCCATCCTCTTACAGAAAAAATCCATGATGTTCCACCCAGTCAAAGGGATCGAGCAGCACTAGAAAAGCGAGTCATGTAAGAGGTCTCCCCAGACCAGATAGGATCCAGAATTTACTCAAGGTTCTTTTTAATGCCAAAAAAAGACAGGGGACTGGAGACCTATTCTAGAGCTTAGCAAACTGAACAAATCAGTTTGTCAAACCAAAGTCTGTATGGTCACGGTTCAGTCCATACTTCTGTTTCTGTAAAAGGAAGACTAGATGTGCTCCATAGATCTTCAGGATGTGTACTATCACATAAAATTGCACAAGTGATCCACGAGATTCATACGCTTTCAGCTGGGAGTCAGTCACTACAAATTCAGAGTACTACCATTTGGTCTCACTACCGCCCGCAGGGTGTTCATAAAATACATGGCATTAGTAGCGGTTCACTTGAGAATGCACGGATTCCTAGTGTTTCCTTACCTAGGCGACTGGCTGCTCAATGCCACGACCAGGCATCAACTCGTAGAAGCCAGACAAAAATTCTTCAAACATGCTCCTCCTTGGGAATAATTGTCAACTACAAAAAGTGTCATCTAGAGCCAGCCCAAGTGCTAGAATTCATAGGTGCCGTCTTAAACACAAAAACCACCATAGCCTCTCTCCCTCCACTAAGAATATGGAGAATTCAAACACTGGAAACCATAATCAGCAAAAACAAAGTACCAGCCAAACTAATCCTCTGAACTTTGGGCTCCATGACAGCATCAGTAACTCTTGTACCTCTGGCCAGGTACCATATGTGGATTTTTCAGTAGTTACTTGTGGCACAATGCTCAGTGCTTACCCATTCCATGTCCAGACTAATTTCCATCACCAACATCTGCAAGAAAGATTTAATGTGGTGGACTCATTCAGAACACATTCTACAAGGACGTCCCTTTTCCCCCTTCAGCCCAAATTCATAGTGACCACAGACACCTCACTGCTGGGGTGGGGGGGGGCATTGCAGTGTAAGACAGTCTAAGGCACGTGGTCCCCAGTAGAGGCCTTGTTACATATCAGTGCTCTAGAAATTAGGGCAGTGCTTTTGGCGTTGCAAGCCTTTCATGATACTCTCCCCTCCTGAGCGATTGGGATTCAGACAGGCAACATGTCAGTAGTCTGGTATATCACCAAACAAGGGGGAACCAGGTCTTATTCACTATGTCAGAAACCCATGAGAGTGTGGCAATGAGCTGCTTCATCAAACCACTTTCTTGTAGCAATGCACATTCTGAGGAAGACCAGTGTGATAACAAACAGATTAAGCAGATCCATTCTTCTACCTCACGAGTGGTACCTCAATCACAGAGTGTTGAAGAGAATTTTCCGATCATGGGGCCAGCCTTGCTTTTTGCCTCTCCACTGAACAACAAATGCAACAGTTATTTTGCCGAGGGACTCTCTTCTCCCCAATTGGCCCCCAAGTCTCCTTTATGGCTTTCCACCAATACCCTTGATTCCCAAATTTCTTCAGAAAGCCATCAAGTTGAAGAGTAAAGTCATCCACATAGCCCCCTTTTGACCTCAACAGATTTGTTTCCCCTTCCTTTGGCCTCACCTAATCAAACAACCTTGGATACTGTATTCAGTTCTAGATCTCCCATCCCACCCAACAGGCATGGTACATCCTGACATTCACAATCTCAAGATGACTGCTTAGTATCTCCACTTCCAGTAGTAGCCAGACAACCGATGCTCTCTTTCCTTGTTTGGCACATTCTACTATTGTCTCAAAAATCTTCCACTTGACAGCTGTATTCTAGCAAATGGAAAAATTTGTATAGTGGGCCCTGTAGAATGACACTGAGCCCCTTTAAGCTACGATTGATGAAATCCTCAAATTCTTGCATTCCTTTTTGAGAGTGGGGCCTCTACCTTCACCATTAAAGTTCCACTAGCAGCCATCTCCAGCTTCCATGTTGTTTTCAAAGCCTCTTCTTTGGTCTCTCACAAACTCTGCAAGCCCTTCTTAAGAGGGGCAGTTCTGTTAAGACCTCCCTTTAAAGACCCTACTCCACCATGAGACCTCAACATGATATTACAAGCAATCATTCAACAACTGTTTGAACCTGCCCACACTTGTGATATTAAGTTCCTGTCCTGGAAGACTGTTCTATTAGTTGCGCTTACTTCTGCTAGAAGAATTTCAAAGATTCAAGCCCTATCATCTAAACCTCTGTATTTAGTCTTTCTAAGGACAGGATTTTACTCAGAACCAACCCTTCCTTTCTTCTGAAAGTGGTATCTGAGAACAACATCAATGAATGTATTAATTTGCCTGTAGTTCTTCCCCAACTGTCCTAACAAAGGAGAGTATTGCTTACTTTCCTTGGATGTGCACAGACAGTTGCGTTTCTACCTACACAGAAAAAGGATTTCAGAAAAATCAGACCAGCTTTTTATCTCCTTTTCACTTTCCAAACTAGGGCAAGCTGTATCCAAAGTCACTTTAGCAAAATGGCTGGCTAGCTGCATTTCCTTCATATATTCCAGACCTGGTATTACCCTTCCAAGAAATCCAAAGGCTCATTCCACAAGGGCTGTAGCTACATCAGTGGTGTTTCAAGCTACAGCATCTATGCATGACATATGAGCAGCAGCAACATGGGCCAACCCCAATACCTTTATCACTGTTTACAAATTGGATCTGGTCTCCATGAGTAGAGCATCATTTGGCTCAGTGGTTCTTAGGAATATCCTTCCTTGGTCCGCCCAGGAAATAAGGTACCTGGGGACTCTGTCCCATCCATTGAGGGTAACATGAAATTTGACAACTTCAGATAAAGAAGTTATGTACTCACCATAACGTTCCATCTGAGTTGTTGATTTTCATTACTCTTCAACCCCCCATTCTCCATCACCCTACCTATTTTTTATGGAAGAATGGGTGATGTCTATCTTATCTCAATCTGGCTGATTTTTTTTGATTCTGGCTGTTCCAGACATGACCCCTGTTGTAATATAACATCTTTCTTCCTTCTATTCGTCCTCTGGTTATTTGATCATAAAATATGATCTGAGGTAATGAACCATTTGCATTATGGGTAGAGGGGGAGGCTCGAGAGTTTTTGGTTGCCACGAGCTTTAGCAAGCGGCCAAGTTGTTGCCAAGGGATCAGAACCAAACCCATCCATTGAGGGTACATGAAAATCGACAACTCAGATGGAACATTATGGTGAGTATATAACTTTTTTTTTGAGGGTTTTCATTACAACAATATCTTGAAAACATGACATAGGTTCAGATGGAGATGACAAGAAATAGCTGTATAGAAGATCGACCTGCCAATTTTAGTGAGTGTGTGTAACACAAAAGTTGCAAATACAAATTCAAAAAAGCTGTCTGGTATAATAGGTTGGAATAATGACGTATCATAATGGCTAGATTGTCTATATTGCTATGTAAATGACTTTACAGATATAGGGAAAAAGTTGAGTATTGAATTATATTAAGAAATGAAGAGTGCAAACAGCAATAATGGAGACACATTTGGAAAGAAATGAGCATGTGAATTTAATAATGAAAGTATTTCAAGATAGATATTTAGCAGAACATTGGGTACAAAGAAAAAAGGTGAGTAATTATTCTAATTGCTAAAGGAGTTCCAAAAGGGATAAAAGAAGGAAAAAAGATAATGTGGTAGTAAGGGGCTACTGGCAAGGCAGGAGTATTACTCTGATATGTATTTATATTACAACAAAAACTGCTGTTGTAGAGCTTAATAATTTTTTGGGAGAAATCAGATTTCAGCAGGGAATATTACTAATAGGTGGGGACTGGAATTTGATTTATAACAGTTAGGATATATCTGGGTGCCCTAGAAGGGAAAAATATAACAAAAGGAGGGTAGACTTCTGAAGAAATTTATGAAAATATTTGGTATGGAAGATGTGCACTCAGTAGTAGAAATTCAGAGATAATTTACATATTATTCCCCAAGGTGCAGTAACTAATCTACAGTAGATCGAAATTATACTTCACAGGAACATGTGCATTTAATTGAAAACTTCAACACACATCCAATAACTATTTCAGGTCATGCACTAGTACCAACTAAGATAAAAATGCAGGGTAATGAAGTAAAAGTATGACACTGGCACTTTACCCAACTACATGTTAAAAAGAGAGTAATTTAAGGAATTAAGTAGCTAGTGAGTGGGATAAAGTAAAATGTAGTTTTAGAACAGGGTTGAAATAAAAGAAAAGACATAAGATTAAGAAGATTAAGAAGTAATAGGAATTATTTAGACGGGCTGACAAAATAAGTGGAATCTCAGAATAAGAAGAGGTGCATCAGCAGAGTACTAAAGAGAACATAATGGAGTATCTGGATAACATGCACTAGTTTTGAAAGATTGTTAAACAACTGTTTTTTTTCATAATAACCCTAGAGCATAAAAACGTTTAGCAATGACATCTTAGGCAATAGAAATTAGAAAGGAATGCCACCAAACAATAGGGAACCTATAAAAAGGAAAAACAACCATTGATCCTGTGGAGACATTAGAGATATTTCAGAAATTTTATGAAAATTTGTATAAAGCAAAGAAATATGGAAATCAAGAAAGTGCAAAAGTAAATGTTTATGGCAGACAAGAATGTCAAGGATTGAGGTACATGAGGCTCAACAAGTGACAGTTAAGATAGCAGGAGATGTGATAAAATGGTGATGGGTAATCAATCTGCAGGAAAGTGTCCAGGAACAGAAAGTATCCCTGTGGAAGGTTGAAAGTTAGGAGGGTAGAAACTGATGAAGATCTGGAAGGTTTTGTTTAACAGTATTTTAAAATGAGAGAAAGCACCAACACCTTGGAAGAAAGCTGTGGTGGCTGTAATACCTAAAGATGGTAAAGAACCATCAGACCCACTTTGTATAGACCCATTTCAAGTTTAAACCATGATTATAATGTGTGTATGCATATACCAGCTAAAAGACTGGCAAAGGTGTTGCCATAACTGATAGATATGGATCAGTGTGATTTTGTGGAGTGGAGGCAAACATTTTACAACATTAACAGAACAATGATGTTCCAGAGGGAAGCAAAATGTAAGAAAGTGCTGATGATGTTGGTGGGACTTGATGCAGAGAAGATATTCGACAGAGTAAGCTTGGATTTTATGAGTAGGGCAATGGAAACATTTGCATTCCTGGTGCAATAATAAGGTCACTTAGGAGGAAATATAATGGATCGGAGGCAAGAATTAAAGTGGGAAGTTTCCTCCATGACAAGTTGTGTCTGAAGAAATTAACCAGGCAGGGGTGTCCTCTTTCCCCTTTATTAGCTTTCTATTAAGAGCCATTTAAAAATAAATAAATGAATTAAATTAAATAAGAGACTCAGAAAATCAAGGATGTAATTGGTGTGATAATCAAGAAAATGGGCTTTATTTGCAGATATTATTTTGCACCTGATAAATCCAGAAAAGGACATCTCACTGTAGTGGAACATCTTGAGACAGTCAAGTCTTTTTGGGGTATAAAATTAATGAAGATAACTTAAGGTTATAGCCTTGGTTTTATCTACCCACCCAAGAATTGGTTCAGCAGTTACCTTATATATGGGGACACAGTGAGAAGAAGTATTTAGGAATATGGGTCAAAAAGGCTTTTGTTCCGGTAACTAAGGATCTGTGGGAAGCTACTAAAAAGATAGTACTAAAACTGAGAAAGTGGATGCACTCGTTTATAGCTATGGGTAGTAAGATACAAGCAGTGATGGTGTTTTTAGTCCCTTTAGGTTTGTATATAGGTCGGGCATATTTTTACCAAGCAGAGGAGAAGTTGTGGACAGTAATATTGAGTTGAAAGAATTTATCTGGGAGAGGAAGAGGGCAAGGGTAAGTGGGATAAGCTGATCCTTCAAATATAACAGGGTAGTCTAGGATTACCTGATTTGAAGGGGTATTGTACAGCTACACAATTAAGGCAAATGCACATAACACAAGCAAGAAGTTATAATTAAAAATGGAAAGTGGTGGTGATGAAGCATGGGGAAATTCATGGAATAAAAAGAATTAGATTTTGGATTCAGATCCTTATGGAGAATATCCACAGCCATTCCAAATATTATACAAATAAAGTAACAAAGTATTCATAGAACTAAGCCAACAAAAAATGGAGAAAGGAGATTTTGCTGATATGGATAACTGCAGGTAGGGTACAGAGAATAGGCAAGGGGGGAGGTCTGGAATTTACTGGAAAAAACAGGCAAAGGAACCAAGATATTGGGAGCAACTGTCTAGAGAGTGTAAGGTAATAGAATGGGATGAGGCCAAGAAGGCATTCAGACTGCAGGCTACAGAATGCCTTTCCTAACATGGATTGATATCTGATATTTAGATAAAGAAAAGGGGATAAGGGAATTTTAAGTGAAAGACCTGCTCTGATAGAGTTTTTAGCTGAAACTAGAACAGCAGCTGCTGTGAAAAAAAGGAAAATTAGTAGGACATATAAAATATTGCAAGATAACTATAAAAACCAGAGGAAGTTAGAAAAGACCAGGAAGTGAAATTGGATAAGCAGTTTACAAGGGAACAGTGGGAAGATGTGTCTCTCAAGTATGCATCAAAGTCTAGAAGGTTTAGGATTTTTGCTTGGAAATGTTCACATAGGTATTTTTTATACCCCAAGCAAACTCCAAATAATTTTTCCTCAGGTAGATGCCAAATATTGGAGGTGTGACTGGAAAGAAAGACACAACTGTGAACTTGTATTTTGGGAGCGTAATGATTTGGCACATTTTAAAAAATTCCCTACAGAGTACTCTGTCAGAAGCATTGCGTGAGCAAATAATTGTAAGTAAGGAAATTATTCTTTTGAGCTGGGCCACAGGATCTGAATTGCTTAGACATAGTAAGGCCTTGTTAAGTTTAATTGTAGTGACTGCTAGAAAATGGAAATCAAAGTCTAAAACAACTGTATTTGAAGTACTGAATATTTTAACAGAGATGAAAGAACTGGAAGTAGGATCTTTTGAAAAGGGAGGAGCAAATTACATAGAAATAAATGAAAAGTGTGGTAACAATACATGCAGAATAATGTTTAGGAGGAGGAAGATGCGTGAGGTTTTAGGGAGGGTAGGAATTGAGCAATTTATGTAATGTTAGACTGAGTTAAAAAAAAAAAACAAGATGTATAATGTATGTTACTGGAAATATGTTAATATGGTTTGTTTTCTTGTATATGCATCAGAAATACTTGGTCAATGGATCTAAACCTCTTCTTTTATATTAATGTATGCTGGGCTGTGCCTTGAGTGATAATTTAATAAAGGTGTTAAAAAAATGTATAGATTCACCTTCTGTTTTGTATTGACAACAATCTGAATTTATTTCAGATATGTTTAAATGCCAAAAAATGCATTATTGTATGCTTTGAGAAGTTATTTAATGCAGGCAACTACTACATTGACAATACGCCCCTAAGGGTTGACCTAGTTGTTTGGGTTTTGGAACTTAAGTGGGCAGTGACCTAACTTTTGACCAACAAGGGTCTCTTGTTGTAAGAAAGGCCTTCCATATGGCACAGCTTATAAGCAAAGGGATTGTGTCTAGATCTAGGGATATCATTACTCATTTACTCATTCCTCATTAGGCCAATCATTTAATGTAAATCCCATTTTGGCATGTGTCTGTCCAGACACATGCAACAACTGGAATGCCTACAATGATACCTTACTAAAAGGATACAATGCCTTAAGCAACATGTCATAAATGGACAGAATCAAACCTCTGTCACTATATTTAATATCCTACAGACTGCTAAGAGGTGACGTGTGTCTGGCATACAAGGCATCTTCTTACCTAATCAAATGACTTCAGAAATACTTGTTCAATGGATCTAATCTTCTGCAGCCTCAAGAGGACAGTTTAGAGGGACAGGCATATCTCACATAGGATACCGCTGCTTGGAACAGACTCCCCATCCACATCAAACAAAGTTCATACCTGTCCATATTCAAGTGCAAAATAATGAGAGGGAAAAAAACACAAACAGGGTAAGGTATCACCTCAAACGAAATAATAAAGTCCAGTAAAAAGAGGTAGATACTCCAAGACAATCGAAGCCAACCAGGAACACAAACCAAGAAATAAATGGATAAATCCTTTATTACTGAAAAAACAGTAAGCGCTTTCGCGTTGCTCAGAACGCTTCTTCAGACTTCAATAAAAACAAAGATACTATCCCTGCTTATATACATAGAGCTAGCCAATAGGACATATGCATTCAAAACATCCAATGAAAGCAATAAAAGTAATCACATGAATACATTCCTTAAAGCATTTACATATCCCATAGCTTATAAGAGAAATATACAAAGATTATTACTTAGAAAAAGCTCAGTAAAAAGTACTAAATACGTAAATGCAAAAAATATATATTCAATAAAACATATAAAAAGTATATATATATATATATATATATATATATATATATATGTATATATATATATATATATATACCCAATATAAAAAACTATGCACATGGATAAAAGCTTATATAAGAGATTGTATAAAGAATTTTAAAAATGTATTGTAGATATATATGATGTAATAGAAAATATAAATCTACATATATGTATGTGTATATATTGGGGGGGGAGTTGTTTATGTGTGGATACAATCACTTAGTGATACTTACTGAAATGTAAAATACATCATAGAAATAATAAAAGGAGTACAAAATAGAAACAATCTTGATGTGTATATATACAAAATGTATGTACTAACGTCTAAAAGGCCTATCTGCTAAGAAGGGTCTCAGAGACAATTTATCATTAAGCCCATGCCCTTTATCAGCTCTAAGCTTAATGATCCATTTTATCTCTTCTTTCTCTGTATTATTACTGATATTACCTAGTCTTTCAGTTACCTGTTGATGTCCTATGACCATGAAACTAAAAGTATGTGTGGAACCATTCTGTAATACATGTCTAGCTTAGGCATTGACTTAATTTTCTTTTTGTATTGCATAGACATGTTCTCTAATTCTCTCTCTCAGAGTTCTATTTGTTTTTCCTACATAGAAACTCTGGCATTTCTTACATACAGCTAAATATATAACATTCCTAGACCTACAGTCTGCATAGTCATTGAATTCATATTTAATATTGCTGTCAGGGTGTGTAAACACATTAGAATTCCTAATAAAGTTACATTGATTGCAACTTCTACAGGCATAGGTACCCTTTCTTTGTGAGGTAACCTTATTAATCCTCTTATTTTCATAGCACAAGTGACGTTTAAGGGATTTAGTGTTCTTGTAACTAATAGCAGGTCTATCACCCACTAACCCCTTGATGTTATCATCTAATAGTAAAATATTCCAGTTCTTATTTACTATATCAACAATAGAACTGTTAGTGTTAGTATAGGGAATCAATAACCTCTTTCTCCTATCTCTGGATCTAGGTGGACGCTCATATGCATTGCTGTCGTTCTTAATAAAAGAGGGTGTAATACGCTCATTGCCTGTTTGTTGTATAGCTAATAAATCCTTATTCAGGTACCCTCTATCTATGAATTCTTGCTGCATAGTGTCAATCGCTTCTGAAAGAACATCATCCTCACTTATGATGCGTGAATAACGTATCAATTGATTTTTAACTATGTTTTTATGAATATGTGGAGGGTGCATGCTGGTCCTATGCAAAATGGCATTCCTCCTACAAGGTTTCCTATATATGTTAGTTGTTATGCAACCTCTGTCTAAACTTAATGTAACATCTAGAAAATCTATTTGAGTAAGTGAGGTTGTGGCAGTAAAACCCAGGAAGGTAGTGGTACCATTGATGTATAACATGAACTCTTTTAAAGTGTCTGTATCTCCTTCCCAAACGAAAAAAATATCATCTACAAAACGTCTATAGTATGTAATACAACTCCAGAAGCTCATATGTTCTAATATATAGGTGACCTCCCAATACGCCATCACAAGGTTGGCATATGAGTTGGCGCAAGATGTTCCCATCGCCACGCCTTTGATTTGCAAAAAATAATCACCATTAAAAAGGAACACATTATTGTTCAAAACAATCTCCAATAGCATAGTAACCTTTATAATATCAGAGTTATTCATCCCTTTGCTCATCAGAAATAGTCTCAAGAAGTCTAGTCCTATATCATTTGGTATGCAGGTAAATAGGGAGGCTACATCTAGAGTTACAAGTGTAGCAGGCTGTACGTTACCAATATTGCCATTGTGGACTGATAAAGTCTCAAGAAGTTGCTGAGTGTCTCGCAAAATAGAGCCAGTAGACTTAGTTAAGACTTAAATATGGTAAATAGTGCTGTTCACAATTCTAAAGCATGTGGAGCTGCACTGTTTAGTGGCTTTTGTCCAGATAATTAACCATCAATTAACAGTATGCTGCTCCTTATCATTAAGTTTTCTGTCCACCTCATAATCCAGATACCATTTATGTTCCTTAACAATTTGCAAGACATCTGTTATCTACCTCAGTGAAGACCCTGAGCTGAATTTGCAATTAATATTTGCAAAGGGGGCTGTTACCGAGATGATGGTTTAATGACAGCATTTAGATTTTATGATGAGCCTCATATTGATCACTGCTACAGTAGCCTTAGCTCTATCGGGTTAACCCTTGGCAAGGATGTAACATCTCGGCAGCTTCCAAAGAATCAGGGCACCTTCCACACACCTGTACTGTTAGTCAACTCGAGCTGAGCTAACTTAAAGACAAGTTTGGGTGTCAAGCCCTTCAGAGCTTTACTGCCGCCAAAGACTGTGCTCCTTTAAGGCTTTTGAGGAACGAAGGTCGGCTTGGTGCTATTGCTTTGCTGAAAAAATAAGCTGCCTTTCTAAATATTATTTGTGTTTTATCACTTTCCTGTTCAGGAAATTTATTTTAATGCCAGGAGTTTTGTGTTTTAATGGACTGTCACAAGACTGTATTGTACTTTTAAATGGGAGTGCTCTTTTTCCTGTCAATTTAAAAGTTGTGTAAAGTAACAGAAAACCGTTTTCTCTGTGGAGAAAGTTTATTTTACTTTTTGGAGCTGGTAAAGTGTTTTAAAGTGACTTTTACTTTATTTTTTTTATGAAAAAAGTGACTTTTGTAAAGATTTGTAGTTTTTACCAGCATTTGCTACTTGTCTTCTCTGGGAAAGATGTACCATTTTTGACTTGATCATGAAACAAACTACTGATCCCATGTTCAGTCCTTCTTCCAGCAGCAAAAACACATTTTTTGCCACAGGTGGGTAACTTTGCAGTGGCCATTTATTGTACCTCAGACCACTCATCTTTTGCCCTGGATCCCTCTAGTGTAGCACCTACAGCCACTGTGGACTGGGGGTAGCCATGTAGCCATGTTCTCTGTGGCTTTTGGTGTCCCTTCAGTGGGCAAGGGACTCTTGATAGTGCTGGGAGTGCGAACAGGAAAGGTTTACCTGTTGTGTCAGAACCTGGAGAAGCAGGTGCTGCTGCCATTAGTATCACAGTTAAACTCATTTTTCCTGTAAAAAAGAAACCAAAAACATTGTGTCTCTACTCCTCTTCCTCATTTTTCCTTAGACAGAAGTAGTTTTCTGGATTTGGCTCAGGGTTTAATTCAGGCTATTGTTCCTTCTTGTAAAGTAGTTTCTAGTAAAAGAAAGAGGGGTGCCTCTTTTTTTGAAGAGATTTAAGATTCTATTTCTGAACAGGAAGTTGAAGGGACAGATACAGAGTTTTCTTCTCAGATTTCTGATTCAGAGTAGAGATTAGTTTCTGATTCTTCCTGTAGGGAGTTTTCTTTCTATGATACTATTGCTTGAATGTGCCATTGTTTTCAAAGGGAGAACACCGAGGTTTCTCAGTCCCTCAAAAAAATTATATGAATTCTTACAGAAGAAATTTCCAGACCCTACACCCATTTCTCGTTCTCTCTGCTTTATGGGATTTGTGTGGTACTAACTGCAATTTTCTTGATAGTCAGCCACCTGTCTTAAAAAGGCAGATAGGATGCGTAAAGTTTCTTAGTCTTTTAAGTTTTTATACACTATTTCCAAACCTGACCCAACAGCTATAACTTTGGTTGATCCCATTGCTGCTAAACACTTAGTTAATTCCAATCCTACCCTTTTTGTTAAGGATGGGAAATTTAATGATAAGGTGGGGGGGGGGGTGTAACTTTTATGTTCAAAATTTTGAATTGTCAGGCTCATGTGTTAAAGTTTGTTCTGATTAACTGTGAAAGTATGAGGAGTGTTTTATCTGCAATTTATTCTTGTGAGGAAAAATCTACTTTAAATAATTTAGCTTCTTTTATTGCGCAGCTCACTACTCATTCTTTACAGCATGAGTATGACTCTGCTGGTAATTCCTCCAGGGCTACTGGCCACTGGTACAGTTTTGTGTTTTTCTTGGCTGCATTTCCAAAACCACCCAAGTGATAAAATTGGGATTCTAAATTTCCCTTTGGATATTTAGTTTTTGGTACCTCTGCTGTAAGGTGTTCAAAATGTCAAAGGGGTAAGCTGATCCAGGGAATCTCTAAGATTCTCAGCCCTCTTTCCCAGCTTTTCTAATGGAATCTACAACTCCCCATCCAATACTGGTAAAAAGGCAGAATAAACCATCTCAACAAAATACAGTTAAACAGACGTTTAAGAAGAATTGTCAAGGGGTTCTTAAAAGAAGTATCAAACCTTCCAAAACCAAGGGCAATCCAACAAATCTGAATGATTGTTCAAAAGACCCACCCTGGACCTATTTTCTTTTTTTCTTTTTGTCTTTGGAAGCAGTTTCAGACAAATGGTTCTGAAGATCATAGATCATTCATAAAGGTTACAGATGGCAGTGGAAGGAAACTTGTCTTTTCAGGGGGTCATTCCTCATCCTCCAAATCAGACTTTTGGTTTCCTCCAGTTCTCTATTACGTGCTGCTCTAAATAGTGATAGAACCAGTTCCTCCTTCCCAGGTGAAGATGGGTTTTTATTCATGGATGTTGCCAGTTCTGGAGCTTTCTTTCCTAAACCTGTTTGTAATAGTGCCCAAGTTCAAAATGATGTCATTTCACAGCCTGTTACTAGTACTACTCTCAAGTTTCCTGGTAACACTAGACTTAAAAGGATGCTTATCACATCCCTATTCATCCAGACTACCAACAAATCTTAAGGTTTTGAGTGTCTGTATCACATTATCAGTACTTTGCCTTACTCTGTGGACTATCCAGTGCACCAAGAATGTTAACAAAGTATCTAACTACAGTTGTAGATCATTGCAACCTATAATGTGTCCACATTTTTCAAAATTTAGATGACTTGCTTATCTTTGCAGAGTCTTTTTCAAAATGTCTGGAATCTTTCTGTCTTGGGTGAGAGATCGCAGGCTAGTATTCAAAGAGAACATTCAAAATTCTTGACTCCTTGACATATAATTGTCTTCCTGGTATGTCAACTAGACACCTCAATTCAAAGAGCTTTTCTTCCAGAGGAAAAATAGATCTATATCTCAATCTGTTTCTAAAGTTTTCCACTCATATTTTTTTTTCATTGTGTGTGAATACCTCAGGAATTTGGGCATCATGGGTTCTGTAATTTTCATGATATCCCTGGCCAGACTCCACAAAAAAAAAAAGATTCTGTGGTATATGAAGTCTCTTTGGTCCCAGCACCAACACCCTTTGTGTTTTCAAATCACAATGTTGCAACTTGTCAGAAAATAAATCATTTGGTGGAGACAACAGATATCCTTAAATCCAGGTCTTCCCTTCTCCCTCCCTGTTCTAAAGCAGTCAGTCACCCTAGATGCCTCAGACTTTGGGAAGCAGTTTCAGAAGGGATAAAAGTGCAAATTATATGAGACACCAAGGTGAGACAGAAGCACATAAATATCAGACAGATGCTTGCCCTGATCAAGGCATTCAGCTCTCAGAATTATCTTTGGTTTACTGGACCTCTGCAAGTTGTTACAGACAATACTACAATTATGTGGTACATCAGAAACAGAGGAGGGGCACTTTGTAGACTAGCCATTTTAACCTGGGATATAGCTTCACAGCACAATCTCTCTCTATATGCATCTTACATTCCATCAAAGCAAAAGTGTGTTGTAGACAAGCTGAGCAGGAGTAGGGTAGACCCTTACGAATGTGAATTAGATCAGAGGGTCCTCTAAGATTTGATCCATCTGTGGGTAGTTCCTCATGTCAAAATCTTTGCCTCCTCCCTGAACAATCAACTGGCAAGATTCAATTCCAGGACTTCATAAAAGGTGGCCTGCGAGACAGATTGCCTTTTCTTCTCGTTTGACAGGAGTGTTAGTGTATGTTTTTCAACCTTTTCCAGTAATATCCAGGGCACCTCAGAAGAAAGTTAGCATAAGTTTAATTTAATGGAAAGACTTCACCAGGGTAATTTTTAGTAAGTTGAAATCACTCATTCAAATACTTAGAATTTTCTTTTCCATAATTGTGATACATAAAATATGCAAGTGTTCCCTTTACAATGATTTGATTCTGCTTGCTTAATTTTGTTCCCATTTTTCCTATTAAGACTTAACTTGTAGATATTGGATCCTGGTAATTCAGAAAAAAAATAATACATCATTTATTTATTTATTTATTTATTTTACATTTGTTGACCGGGCTAGTCTAGCTGGATATATTTCCATTTTCAGTAGAGGCCCGGGGAGAAAAGCTCCACACAGAAATACGCATAAAAAGAAAAAAACTTACAATCAAAAAGCAATAACAATAATAACAAATGGCAATATAATGTCAAAATAAAAACTTAATTAAAGAAGATATATGAAAAGTATAACTTGTATGAGTAACAAAGATTCAAGTTGAAGGAAGAGATGACAGTGAGAAAATATAGGGTGACAAGTTGTTGTACAGAGAGAGTTAGGGGTAAGCAAAGGGTAAAATATCAGAGAAAGAGGGCAAAATTACTATAAGTGGGTAAAAAAGGAAGCCATCTAAGAGAGGACTGTAAAACAAAAGAAGCAAAAAAGACTTGCTGGATATGAGACAAAGAGAGGTAAAGGAAAATAAGAGTTAGGAAGAAAGAGTTATAAAAAGAGAAGAAAAAGAAAAGAAAAAAGAAAAGAAGAGACAGTGGAGGAAAATTGAGGAGGAGGATAAACAGATGTAGGTAGGAAGATTAGTCAGGCTTTATACAGGAACAGAGCCAATGGCTTTTGAAGTAATTCTTAATTTCTTGTTTGAAGAGAGGCAGGGATGCAAGTAGAGTGATTTCACTGGGTAGTGTATTCCAGCTCCTTCCAATTGTATTAGAGAAAAGGGAGTCACTGGCTGAGTTATTGGACTTTGTAAGGCAGGCCATTAGTTTCTTAGAAGATCTAAGAGAGTTGAGATTATTATAAGGCATTAAAAGTTGAGAAAGAATAGGGGTGTTATTGAGTTGGTATAGTAATTTGTGGGCAATATTGAGTTGGGGAATAAGCAAAAGGTGTTGAAATTCCACCCATCCTAGTTGTTTCAGGTTCACACAGCGATATGTTCTGTAAGGGTTGCCAGTAGCAAATCTGGCAATGTTGGAATAGGATGTGGCAAGTTTGTTAAGGTTGGCTTTTTTAAGGGTGGTAAAGATTGGAGAAGCATAAAGAAGTGTAGACATAAGATGGGAGTGGGCAATTGTGGCTCTGGCAGAAGCAGTTAGGTAGGGTTTAATTCTATATAAGGATCCAATTTTTCTGTTTACTAATTTGATGGTGTTGTTAATGTGTTGATCAAAAGAGAGATTATTATCAATTGTTATTCCTAATAGTTTTGTTGTTGGTTCAGGGGAAATGACAGTAGCATTATTTGATGAGATGGTGAAATCAAGGGGTGGGGACCGAGAGGTAGGGGTGAAGAGGAGAAGTTTAGTTTTTTTGGCATTAAGAAGGTAGTGTTTAGAAAACCATGTTTCAACAGTGTTGAAGATGCTTTGAGTAAGTGAATGAAGTGTTGAAGAAGAAGATGCTGAGCAAATTAGGGTAGAGTCATCAGCATATTGTATGACGGTTGCTTGAGGAATCGCTAGATGTAGGTCATTAATGAATAGAGTGAAAAGAAGAGGTCTGAGAATTGAGCCCTGAGGGACACCAATAGTTACAGGTAATAGAGAGGAAGTTTGGTTTCCCCAAAGAACTGCTTGTTGTCTATTGCTAAGATAAGATGTAAACCATTTAATGGCAAGGTTGTCAAAGGAAAGGGATGTGAGTATATTGATTAATATAGAGTGGTTAACCATGTTGAAAGCTTTAGAAAGATCAGTAAGTAGTTCAGAAGAGAAAAGGTTATTGTTGCGGTTCCTATTTATGGTGTCTATAAAGGACAGAAGAGCAGTGGTAGTACTATGATGGGGTCTAAAGCCATGTTGACAGTTGGCTATTAAGTTATGTACTGAGAGATGATTTAGAAGTTGTTGGTGTATACATTTTTCCATAATTTTTGCTAATGGAGAAAGGAGTGCGATTGGTCTATAGTTAGAATAGTCGATAGAGTTGCCACCTTTGTGTAAAGGGATAATGTAGGACACTTTCCAGATGCCAGGAATAGTTCCCTCTTGGATTGATCTGTTTATGAGAATGAAAATAGGATATGCGATTGCTTTTGCAGCCTTTTGAAGAAAAAGAGAAGGGAGGTTATCAGCAGAGGGGGTACAAGGCTTGAGTTTATGGATGAGTTTATAGATGAAAGAGGTAGGGATAGGTTGTAGTTTAAAGTTAGGGGATGAAGCAGCTTGGATTTGTGAGGAGTTTGAGTTATTGGTGTTCATTTGTTTGGTTAGGGAATGAATAGTTTCAGTAAAGAATAGGTTGAAAGCGTTAGCTGTTAGGAGAGGGGTGTCTGGGTCCGCATTAAGCGGGCTAGGTGTTTTAGCTGTACCTGGGGACAGGAGTTTATTTACTGAGGACCAGAAGGCCTTTGGATTGTTATGATGAGTCTCTTGAAGTTTGCAGTAAAATTTTTTTTGTCTGCAATTATAGCCTTTTTAGTAAGGTTTCTAAGCTGGCAAAAGTGCAGCAGATCAGGATTATTTCTGTAACATCTCCATTTAGACCAGATTTTATTTCTGGAGAGAATTAGATTTTTGGTTTCTCTTGAGAGCCATGGGGCTTTATTGGACTTCATTTTAATGGTACGCTCAGGAGCATGTCTATTAAGTATGGATAAGAAACTTGTGTTAAAGTATGATACTGCATCTTCAAGAGGAAGTGTTTTTAAGGGATTCCAGTTGCATTTACTAAGTTCCATTTGAAATGAATCTATGTTAAACTGTTTTGTGGAGTGTATTTTTCTAGTGTTAGGGAGGTTAGTAAAGTCAGTCTTTTCTCTTTCTATATAAGTCAAGGAATGGTCACTGACATCATCTGGCAGGGTTCCTACTTTGTAGATGTATTTGGTATTATTTATTAATATCCAGTCTAGAATACTTTCTTTATTATTAGGCTTATTGATTCTTGTGGTTGAGGTAATGGTTTGGGTAAAGCCTTGGAGGTTTATATGGGAAGTTAGATTCTTGGTATTTATGCAGTTCCAGTCTATATTAAAGTCACCTAGAATTATTGTTTCTTGGGGGAGAGTTGTAGATACCCAGCTAAGAAAGGCTTCTAAAATGGGTATGTTATTACCTGGGGGTAGGTATATATAGATAATGTTAAGGGATTTCTTGGTGTTCAAGTGAAGTTTGATTATGATGGCTTCTACTTTGCTATCCTGGGTTGGGTCTATTGTTAGGGTGGAGATATTTAGTTGATTGTTAAAAAGAATTGCTACTCCGCCACCTTTACGTTTAGTACGGTCATGTCTAACAATATTATAGCCTTGGGGTATAATTTCTGTATCTTTAGTATCAGGCTTAAGCCAGGTTTCAGAGAGGCAAATAATGTCAAAGGAATGGATATCAAGGAGAGCATGAAGGTGAGGTACTTTATTGTTTATGCTTTGAATGTTTAGATGTCCTATTAGGAGAGTATTGTTAAGTTTAGTTTTAGGAGTAAGAGGTGAAGGGTTGATAGGGCCAGGGTTAGGGTGTATGTCTCCATCCTGTAAGGTGTGGTTCTTTGGTTTGGTTATTACAATGTTGTTAAAGTAGGTTCTTAGTTTCAGTTTTCTATCTGAGGAGAGGCCATGCTTAATGTGTATGAGTCTGTGGAATTTAGGTAGAATGTAGTTGGGGGTAGAGGTACTGTTGGAATATGACATAAAAGATATGTACAAACAAGGTAGAGTTTGCTTATGTGAGAGGGTAGGCTGGCCATAGAGAGGGGTTTCAAAGAATGTCAGAAGGTAGAGTGAGAATAGTGTAGGTAAGAGTAATACAGAAAGTATGAACATAGTTAAGAAATAGGGAGCCATTGTTAAAGAGGAGATAAAAGTAGATAAAATGAAAAGATTATGTTAGAGGAATGTAGAAAACTAAAGAGATTCTGTTTCGGGAAAGGTATAACGAGATGGAAAAGGTAGATGGGAAGAGAATGGTCAAAAAAGGAATTATAAGTTAGAGAGGTAGGAAATAAGGAGGTTAGGAAGTCTTAGAAGGCTTCACACACCATTCAGGGAGGGAAGAGAAGGGATTCTGCCATCATGCAGTGGTAGTGGAAAGGTTTCGATCAGCCTTTTCCTACAGCACGCCTTTGCTTTCATCCCATCACAGGCTCAAAATTTACAGCTCCAGCATTGTAATCGGGATAACGGGGCAGGTAGGTACTGTGTCCAGAACTGACCACTCTTTCGGACCCTGTGAGGGTACTTTCACACAGTCACACCTACATCCCAATGTGCTACGGGCTCATGAACTTGATTTACCAGCACACACGCCTATGTCCCAGCATACTATAGGCTCATGAACTTGATTTACCAACACACACACCTGTGTCCCAACATGCTATAGGCTCATAAACTTGATTTAACTTTATATTTCTTTCTCTCTCACTTTTTACTCATACATTAAACAACACAAAACATCTCTCATGCCTCTTACCTTTTAGTCTTGAGGGTATTGCCATCAACACAAGGCACCTCCTTATGTTAATTTTCCCTTATTGTTGTATATACATGCATATTAATAAATTTTTTCCTTATTTCTATGACTTTACATATAGCTAACAAGCAAACTCAGTCATTCAACAAAAAGTTATTCACTCATTCCACTCTTTTAACTACTGTTGTATAACAGAGAAAAAAATCAATGTTAAGTTGTCAATCTCGCCTTCATTCTTGCTGGATGGGTTCGGAGCCGATCCTAGGCTACGACATGGCCAATACTAAAACTCGAGAGCTAATTCCACCGGCTCGAGGCTCCCCTATATCCCACAATGCTAGGCGGTAACTAATCAGATCTCGTTTGCCGCTTAGCTGACGAGGTGCTTCTTCTAATGGCAGGTTAGTAAGTTTTCTTGTTTAAAACTTCAATTTCAACCCCTATTTTTTTCTATTTAGTTTAGTTTTTATTTAAAGTATTCTATTAGTTTAAATCGGGTCCCCTCTAGTGTTAGAATTCCCGTTTTATTCCCTTTTTAACTTTTAGGCCTTTGGCCCACTCCCTCTCCTTCCCCTAGTCCTTCAGTGTGACTGGATTTTTATTTTGGTTAAGGGTGTGTCTGTGTCTTGTGTTTGTGTTTTTCTTCACTCAGCTTTTTAGGATGTCTAAAGACTCCAAGGTCTCAGGCTTCAAGAAGTGTGATTCGTGCTGTCAGACGGTCACACTTCTTGTGTATATTGCCTGGGACCTTTGCACCTGCAGGACTCATGTGCTGTGTGCCATGCATTCAGCCCTAGAGTCTTGCAGGAACGCAAAAATAAGTTGATTCTCCGTGGATTGTTAAAGCCTGAAGGCCCCCCGACCCAGTCTGCGTCGGGGAAGCCTTCTAAGACTTCCAGACCCTCGGCTCCAGTTTCAGAGCCGTCCCCTGGAAGCATTAAAACGGCTTCGACATCGGCTCTGGCTGGAGCCGATGTTTCCAAATCTCATACCGTTACCTCGGCTCCGGCTGGAGCCGAGGTTGACAAGACTCAGTTGGCTCCGATAAGCTTATCGGAGCCACCTTCAAAGAAGAGGTCTAGGTCCCCTTCCATCGGCTCCATCCACTCGGCTCTGGGATCCCCTCTTCTGTCGGAGCGGAGCCATAGATCTCATTCCTCTCGGTCCTCCAGGCTGTCCGACCATGATTTACAAAGGGTGGTGAGTAGACTTCTCAAGTCCGAGGCACTGGCCCAAATGCTGCATAGCCCTACTCAACAGTCAGCGGCTATTTCCATCCCTGATTTTATTCCTCCTCCGACTCCTTTGAGTTCGGAGACGGGGCTCATTGGAGCCGTGGCTGTCGGTGCTTCGGAGCCGATACCTTCCCTTTCGGCTCCGTCATCTGCTCCGATTTCCTCATTGGAGGGATCTCGGCGCCGAGCTTCCCTCGTCGGCTCTGAGGAGGCGAGTGGCATTGGACCCTTGTCCGACCCCGTTCTCCCTCTTGGGGCATTGGCACTGGTGAGTTCGGCTCCGACATTGGCCTCGGAGCCGTCCCTGTCGGTGCCGGGGGGGGTCCTTGTCTCCTCGGAGCGGGGACCTCCGGCCTTGGCTGATAGGGGCACCTTCGAAGTCATGCGGAGCGTGCTAGACCCAGTATCTACCCAACAGTTGGCTCCATCAGCTCCTCCCTCTTCAATGCCTGCAGTGACTTCTACCCATCCCCTTGTATCAGACCGCAGAGAGCCAACTCCTCAGGTTTCCCCATTGGGAATTTCCTCCTCTTCCGAGGCCTCTCCTGATCCGATAGGAGAATCCCCTCAGAAGAGAAAGTGCAAGAGGAAGCACATTGACTCCCCTGAGTCTTATCACCTCTGACACTGACTTGGAGGAATCTGAAGGTTCCCCTCGGTCCCCCTCTGAGGATGTCTCCTTTGCTGACATCCTTGAAATCCTGAAACAGAGGGGGGAACTGGCCCGCCCTTAACCCTTCAGAGGACGAATCAGTTTACCTTGAGGCGTTTGGCTCTCGCCCTTCCACCTCCTGGGTGTCCCCTTCCTTTGACCCCCTTATGGAAGTGGTGGCAAGGAAGGCTTGGACGGCCCCTGATTCAGTGGAACCTACCCCAAGGAGGCCATCAAAATTTATTACTGCCTCTAAGGAGAAAGAGTTTCTATCTAAAGGTGTCTCTGTTGATGCCATGGTGGTGGCTGCAGCCACTAAGAAGGAGTTAGCCGATCCTTCGGTACCTGTCCATCCTCCTAATAAGGTGTCTAGGACCATGGACAGGTATGGTAAGCAGATGTTTTCATCAGCAATCTTTTCAATGCGGTCACTGAACTACTTGTGTCACTTTACCCGTCTCCAGAGAGATTTGCTCAAGGATATGGGTGAGGCTATACAGGATCCAACAGCTGAGGGGTTCCAAGACAAAATGAACTCCCAGTTGGCAACCCTGAATTCGGTTGTTAACTCCTCCATGCGGCTTATCTCATATGCTGCTGATGGGGTGAGTAGGGCCGCAGGCACAGGTGTAGCTTTATGACATCACGCCTGGATGCGGCTTTGCAATTTTGCGGACCCTTTCAAGGCGTCATTCACCAATTCCCCCTTTGATGGCTCAACATTGTTTGGTCCTCAGGTGAAGGATACATTGACTAGGTGCGAGGTGGAAGGTAAGACTCTCTCTGCTGTGGGAGTCCGTTTTTCTACCCTTTCTAGACCTTATCCAAAAGGTCAGAGGGGAGGAAAAATGTGGTTCCGTAAACCTCAGGGAGTCTCATCTGACGCACAAGGTGAATTCCCCTCTAGAGGCAGAGGGGGGAATAACAATAGACGCCGCCCTAGGGGCAGAGGAGGTCTGCAAAACCAGGGTAGCAGAGAAACTTTCTCTGATAAACCCTTTCAGCATCCCTGAGGAGCTGCCCGGCTGTCCACCTTCGGAGGCAGTCGGGGGAAGATTATCACTGTACCCAAAAGCCTGGCTTTCCCTCACCCAAGACAAATGGGTACAGTCAGTCATATCCGAGGGTTACAAAATTCCCTTTATTCACATCCCATCCCAACCCAAAGGATCCCTTCCAGACGTTCCACTCAGTCTAAGGGAACAAGCAGCACTAGAAATATCAAAGCTGCTGTCAAAAAGAGCTATCCAACCAGTCCCAGCAGACCAGCAAGGATCCGGAATCTACTCCAAATTCTTTTTGGTACCAAAAAAAACAGGGGACTGGAGACCTATACTGAATCTCAGCAAGTTAAACAATTATATCAAAAAAACAAAGTTCCGGATGGTCACGCTACAGTCCATTCTACCCTTCTTGGGTCAGGACAATTGGATGTGCTCGATAGACCTTCAGGATGCGTACTACCATATCAAAATGCACAGACGCTCCAGGAGGTTTCTCCACTTCAGGCTGGGAGCTAGTCACTACCAGTTCAGAGCCCTGCCCTTTGGTCTCACTACAGCCCCCCGAGTGTTTACCAAATGCATGGCAGTGGTCGCGGCTCACTTGAGACGTCAAGGATTCCAGGTGTTTCCATATTTAGACGGCTGGCTCCTTACCGCCACCACCAGACATCAGCTGCTTCTATCCAGAGACTTCACCATCCAAACTTGCCAAGCTCTAGGCATTTCAATAAATTTCGAAAAATCTGCCTTGTCGCCTTGTCAATCTATTACGTTTATAGGCGCCAGTTTAGACACACTCAATCTTTCCGTCAGACTTACAGAGCAAAGAGTGTTAGATATCCGCAAACAAGTTTACCTTCTATTACAGTGCAACAAGGTCAAAGCCAGGGTAGTCTTGAAGGTATTAGGACTCATGGCAGCTACTATCACCCTTCTCCCCTTAGCTCGTTTCCACATGAGGATCCTCCAGTGGATGCTGTTTAATCAATGGTCCTTCCAACAGCTCACGATGTGTCACATCATACTAATAACTCAATCATGCAAGAATCACCTGTCTTGGTGGATCACATCACCTCAAGTTCTCCAGGGTAAACCTTTCATTCCTCCCCACCCCAGTCGCCACGGTGACAACGGACGCCTCCCTGATCGGGTGGGGGGGCATTATCAGGGAAGGACAGTCCAGGGCACGTGGCAACCTTTCGAGTGCCACTTGCACATAAATGTCTTAGAGATGAGAGCAGTGCTTTTAGCGTTGCAAGCCCTTCAGGACTCTCTTCCCTCAGGGACTATTGCAATTCAGACGGACAACATGTCCGTAGTGTGGTACATCAACAAATAGGGTGGAACCAGATCCTACCCCTTATGTCGAGAGGCACTCAGACTTTGGCAGTGGGCGATTTCTTCTCAGCATTTTCTGATAGCAACGCACATTCCCGGGAAGTCCAACGTGATTGTGGACAAGTTGAGCAGGGCCATTCTCATGCCCCACGAGTGGTCTCTAAAGAAATCAGTGCTGGAAGAAGTCTTCCAAAGATGGGGCCAGCCTTGCTGTGATCTTTTTGCTACTCCCCAAAACAGCAAGTGTCATGACTTCTTCACTCTCTTCCCGTTACCAGGCCATCCCACCAGAGACGCTCTAGTCCACGATTGGCTCCGGGGACTTCTGTATGCTTTCCCCCCCTTTCCACTGATATCTCAATTAATTCAGAAAGCTATCACCTTGAGAGTTACAATGATCCTCATTGCCCCTTACTGGCCTCGACAGATATGGTTTCCGTTCCTCCATCATTACCTGTTGGAGCAGCCTTGGCATCTGGACCCGGTGCCAGATCTGTTGACCCACCAGTTGGGCCAGCTGCACCACTCCCTTCATTCTCTCAACCTCACAGCGTGGTTTCTCCGATTCCTACACTAGCCAGGCTTCCCTTAATCTCTCATTCGGTCCGAAACATCCTGATAGCCCCTCACAAATCTTCTACCAGGAAGATTTGTAATAGTAAGTGGAAACGTTTTTCCTTCTGGGCAGCATCAAAAAATATAGACCCCTTCACTGCACCTATCCAGTCTATCCTAGACTTTCTGGCAGAGCTCTTTCATTTAGGCTCTTCTTCATCTACCATTAGAGTACAACTAGCTGCTATATCTAATTTTCATGTAGGTGTCTCAGACTCCAGTATCATGTCCCATAAGCTCTGCAAAGCCTTTTTAAGAGGTGTTTTTCTGCTCAAGCCCCCAGTCAAAGATCCCCCACCTCAATGGGACTTGAATTTGGTCCTAGCATCCTTGATTCTCCCCCCCTTCGAACCAGCGGCTTCATGCCCTCTTAAGTTGCTCTCATGGAAAACACTTTTTCTAGTAGCCATAACTTCAGCTAGAAGGGTATCTGAACTTCATGCTCTGTGTAGTCGTCCTCCTTACTTAGTTTTCCACAAAGATAGTGTGTCCCTCCGACTAATCCGTCCTTCTTACCTAAGGTTTCCTCTGAGGCAAACCTAAACCAAACGATTGATCTCCCCGTCTTCTTCCCTGACTATTCCAACAGGTCGGAACAAAAGTTACATTTTCTAGATGTTCACTGCCAACTTAGATATTATTTAGACAGGACTAAACAGTTCAGGAAATCTGACCAGCTTTTCCTGTCTTATGCGGAAGGGAAATTGGGCCTTCCAGTTACTAAAGTGTCCCTTTCAAGATGGCTTACCTCTATAATTACCTTCATCTATGAAATCAGACATCAAAAACTGCCTTCAAGACCTAGAGCTCATTCAACTAGGGCATTAGCTACATCTGTAGCCTTTCAGGACAGGCTGCCAATAGATTCCATTTGTGCAGCAGCCACTTGGGCTTCTCCTCATACCTTCATTTTACATTACAAATTGGATATGGCCTCCAGAAACCGTGCCAACTTTGGTTCCACTGTTCTCAAGAGTCTGTTCCGATAGGCCACCCGGAATAAGGTGCTAGGGACGCGGTCCCATCCAGCAAGAATGAAGGCGAGATTGACAACTTAACATTAAGAAGTTATGTACCTACCATAACGTTCCATGTTAGTTGTCTTCTTCTTTCTTGCGTCCCACCCTCCTTCCCCCTAGCCTGGACAGACCGATAGGAAATTTTGGGATCTTCCTTTGGGGTTTTCCTTCCCACATGTTCTACCACCTCTATTATCCCTTTTATGTTTGTGGTAGCTTACATTCAGGTTTATATAGAGGTGGGTCCCTTTTTCTCCATACTGTGGAGACCAGAACTGCTTGGTTTAGCTATCAAACGAGATCTGAGTAGTTACTGCCTAGCATTGTGGGATATAGGGGAGCCTCGAGCCGGTGGAATTAGCTCTCGAGCTTTAGTATTGGCTGAGTCGAAGCCGAGGATCGGCTCCGAACCCATCCAGCAAGAAAGAAGGCGAGAAGAAGACAACTAACATGGAACGTTATGGTAGGTACATAACTTCCTATTTTACACATTTCCCCATTTAGTCTAGCAGCAGTTTGCACAGCCTGAATAGTTAGGTATTTGAATCTCTTACTATTCCCTACAAAACAGCGTGGAATTCACAGAAGAACTTTTTGTGCTGGGCCTGTGTAATTTATTCCACACTGCCCTGCAGCAGTAATAATGTTCAGAGTCCATGTCATGGCACCAAATGTTAAAGTTCGCAAAGAAAGAACAGAGTTTTTACCTTTTAGTCTTGAGTCAAGAATAACATTTCAGGATGAGCAAAGTACTGGTTTGTTCCATAAACAGCTCTGGAAGACAGCCTACTCAAATTTCCAGATCAGTCTTCAAGAATAAAGGAGAAAAAACACTGCATATGTACCTTTTCTTATCAGTTTCATTAATGCAGAACTTTGACATTATATTACTTTTAACTAATCGATGTATTTAAAATGTCCTCATCCCTCATGATTCTCTCTTCAGATGAACACTTTACAAATATGAATTTTAAAACACAGTCCACCTGGTCTAAAATATATTATCTTTCAGCCTAGTAACATTCAGTACAAGTGCACACTGCCTTACAGACATCCTTGCAAAGACTCATCCCCCAGCCTGAGAATGCCAGAGCATACTATTAATTAATCTGGTTTCCACAGATACAGGGCACAAATCAAGCATAACAGTGTAACATTCCTTAACTCGTTAAGCACTTGCTTTGCCTTCAGTTATCTGTCAGTACACTGTAATTTGTTAATACAGAGAATGCAGTTGTAAGCCCCTTGAAATATAAGGCTACTACTTATACAAAAACTATATCTTGTATAAGCATGCATATGCATTTCAGTTTTTCTTTGACATAAACATATAACATTTTTATTTGACATTTTTGTGAAGAAACTGGAAGTTAATGTGTATTTAGTGAAGAATAATCATGAGACATAATATTTTTCCATAACAGGTGATTGGAAATGAAGTGCCTATGATGGGGGTGGTTGGATGCACACTGTGGCACAGGCAATGAAATGAGGACATCAGAGCAGAAGCCAAAGTTGTTCCAATTGCAGAGAAAGTCAAAGACAGCAGATTACTGTGGTTTGAGTACGTGCAGAAAACAGTTGTGCGATTATGATTTCAGACAGACAGGAAGAATGCAAGTGGAAACAAGTGTGTCCAACAAAGAGGTGGATAGATTGTGTGAGAGAAGACCTGTGACAGTGAGGCATGACAAAAAATGCAGGAGAGAGTCATTGAATTGAGAGAGATGGTTGGCAGTTGACACAACACCCCAACTTCATGTAGAAAATGCAAAAAAGAGGAGATGATGATGCTACGTCCCACCAGACCAGAGAGGGTCCAGAGTTTAATCCAATTTTTTTTTTTAGTTTCAAAGAAATCAAATGACTTTAGAACTTTTATTAGACTTAAGTGGGATAAACAGTTGCATGATTATAAAGTGTTCATGTCTATAATGGCTAAAACAAAAAACAAAGTCCTGTAAAGTCATGGTGTAGGCCATAACTCCATGGTATAGGAAAATGATTGGATGTGCTCTACCTTCAGGACACTTACCTTCTGGACACGTTTGGGATTTTTCTATAATTGTATCTCCACTTCTGGCTGGGTCCCAGTCACTCCCAATTCCAAGCACTGCCCTTTGGTCTTACCACAGCTCTATGGGTGTTCACCTAGTGTATTGCAGCCTGCCTCATTCTAAAGAGATCCACTTCTTCCCATACCTGGATCATTTGATTTTGGCGGCCACAAAAATAAAGTCCCTTATATCAGCAAGTGAATATTTACTTAATTTGTATCTGTCCTTGGGCATCTCCATCAACATTGCAAATGTATATTTAGATTCTGTCTGGACATAAGATTATGAAT